>NC_053389.1:671986187-672029025 GCF_905171765.1 Bufo bufo | reverse complement strand
TGTTGAGCGAACAGTTCGAGCATAGTTCGGGTCCGTACCGAATTTTGGGGTGTTCGTGACACGGACCCGAACCCGAACTTTTTCGTAAAAGTTCGGGTTCGGGTTCGTCGTTCGGCATGTATTTTGGCGCATGTTGAAAGGCTGCAAAGCAGCCAATCAACATGCATCATACTACTTGCCCTAAGATGCCATCGCAGCCATGCCTACTATTGGCAAGGCTGTGATTGGCCAAGTGCAGCATGTGACTCAGCCTCTTATAAGCTTGTGCGCACGTCGGGACGTGCTCACTCCCGATGTGAATAGAACAGGGTTAGACGCAGCTGATGCTAGGGCGAGAATAGGCAGGGATAATTGAATAACTGGAAGCAAATTTCTCTCCTCCACCTGTGATTCATCTGAACAACTGCAGCTGAGCTGCTTTTTTGATAGGGATTGGCTATTTTTAGAGTGGCCAGAGTGATTTTTCCATCCACATGTACCCGGGCTGACCGCCGGCCGCCATTTTGCGACTTGTAGTGCTGCAGCAGAAGCTGCCACAGTGTGCATTCCAAAGCTCCAAACAAGTCAGACATCTACACCTGGGATTCAGACCAATAGCGATTTAGCAGCACAGTCCAAGGCTATTTTTTTTAAAGGTTGTGCAGACCATTTTGTGGCACATGTTACTGGGCTGATAGGCGGCGGCTATCTTGGGACTAGTGCTGCAGCACAATCTCTCCCAACGTCCATTAATCACTTGTAATAGTGGTCTGTGCCATAGAAATCCTACATCAGGGACTTGGGTGTGCTTGTGTCACCCCTACTAATACCAGTCCATCTGTAATACATACAGTCAAAAGACTGAAAGTATTCCAGTGAGGGAATTTTTTTTATTTAAAAAAGGCCAAGTTAGTTTATCTGGCGTTCAATATACTAGATACAGTTAGGCCTGCGTTTCATACATCTGGAATTAGCAAACTAATGTGCTGGGGTTGGGAAAACATATATGTACCCATACTAGAATCTGTCAAAGAAAGCGGTACTCACATATAACAGTCATTCCATCTGTAATCCATACAGTCAAAAGACTGAAAGTATTCCAGTGAGGGAATTTTTTTTATTTAAAAAAGGCCAAGTTAGTTTATCTGGCGTTCAATATACTAGATACAGTTAGGCCTGCGTTTCATACATCTGGAATTAGCAAACTAATTTGCTGGGGTTGGGAAAACATATATGTACCCATACTAGAATCTGTCAAAGAAAGCGGTACTCACATATAACAGTCATTCCATCTGTAATCCATACAGTCAAAAGACTGAAAGTATTCCAGTGAGGGAATTTTTTTTATTTAAAAAAGGCCAAGTTAGTTTATCTGGCGTTCAATATACTAGATACAGTTAGGCCTGCGTTTCATACATCTGGAATTAGCAAACTAATTTGCTGGGGTTGGGAAAACATATATGTACCCATACTAGAATCTGTCAAAGAAAGCGGTACTCACATATAACAGTCATTCCATCTGTAATCCATACAGTCAAAAGACTGAAAGTATTCCAGTGAGGGAATTTTTTTTATTTAAAAAAGGCCAAGTTAGTTTATCTGGCATTCAATATACTAGATACAGTTAGGCCTGCGTTTCATACATCTGGAATTAGCAAACTAATTTGCTGGGGTTGGGAAAACATATATGTACCCATACTAGAATCTGTCAAAGAAAGCGGTACTCACATATAACAGTCATTCCATCTGTAATCCATACAGTCAAAAGACTGAAAGTATTCCAGTGAGGGAATTTTTTTTTTATTTAAAAAAGGCCAAGTTAGTTTATCTGGCGTTCAATATACTAGATACAGTTAGGCCTGCGTTTCATACATCTGGAATTAGCAAACTAATGTGCTGGGGTTGGGAAAACATATATGTACCCATACTAGAATCTGTCAAAGAAAGCGGTACTCACATATAACAGTCATTCCATCTGTAATCCATACAGTCAAAAGACTGAAAGTATTCCAGTGAGGGAATTTTTTTTATTTAAAAAAGGCCAAGTTAGTTTATCTGGCGTTCAATATACTAGATACAGTTAGGCCTGCGTTTCATACATCTGGAATTAGCAAACTAATGTGCTGGGGTTGGGAAAACATATATGTACCCATACTAGAATCTGTCAAAGAAAGCGGTACTCACATATAACAGTCATTCCATCTGTAATCCATACAGTCAAAAGACTGAAAGTATTCCAGTGAGGGAATTTTTTTTATTTAAAAAAGGCCAAGTTAGTTTATCTGGCGTTCAATATACTAGATACAGTTAGGCCTGCGTTTCATACATCTGGAATTAGCAAACTAATGTGCTGGGGTTGGGAAAACATATATGTACCCATACTAGAATCTGTCAAAGAAAGCGGTACTCACATATAACAGTCATTCCATCTGTAATCCATACAGTCAAAAGACTGAAAGTATTCCAGTGAGGGAATTTTTTTTATTTAAAAAAGGCCAAGTTAGTTTATCTGGCGTTCAATATACTAGATACAGTTAGGCCTGCGTTTCATACATCTGGAATTAGCAAACTAATTTGCTGGGGTTGGGAAAACATATATGTACCCATTCTAGAATCTGTCAAAGAAAGCGGTACTCACATATAACAGTCATTCCATCTGTAATCCATACAGTCAAAAGACTGAAAGTATTCCAGTGAGGGAATTTTTTTTTTATTTAAAAAAGGCCAAGTTAGTTTATCTGGCGTTCAATATACTAGATACAGTTAGGCCTGCGTTTCATACATCTGGAATTAGCAAACTAATGTGCTGGGGTTGGGAAAACATATATGTACCCATACTAGAATCTGTCAAAGAAAGCGGTACTCACATATAACAGTCATTCCATCTGTAATCCATACAGTCAAAAGACTGAAAGTATTCCAGTGAGGGAATTTTTTTTATTTAAAAAAGGCCAAGTTAGTTTATCTGGCGTTCAATATACTAGATACAGTTACCCCTGCGTTTCATACATCTGGAATTAGCAAACTAATTTGCTGGGGTTGGGAAAACATATATGTACCCATACTAGAATCTGTCAAAGAAAGCGGTACTCACATATAACAGTCATTCCATCTGTAATCCATACAGTCAAAAGACTGAAAGTATTCCAGTGAGGGAATTTTTTTTATTTAAAAAAGGCCAAGTTAGTTTATCTGGCGTTCAATATACTAGATACAGTTAGGCCTGCGTTTCATACATCTGGAATTAGCAAACTAATGTGCTGGGGTTGGGAAAACATATATGTACCCATACTAGAATCTGTCAAAGAAAGCGGTACTCACATATAACAGTCATTCCATCTGTAATCCATACAGTCAAAAGACTGAAAGTATTCCAGTGAGGGGATTTTGCTTATAAAAAATAATATATTTCATTGTGGTGCGAGTTGAATCGCAACAATGAAGAAAAATACTATTAAGGGACGAGGACGCGGTCGTGGTGGTGTCCGTGGAGCCTCTGTTGCTGGTAGAGGACGTGGCCGTTCGGCCCCAGGCGCACACAGTAGGGAACGAACTCCCTCAACTAGCCGGCAGAATGTACCGCAATATCTCGTGGGGCACAATGCCGCTCTTAGGATGGTAAGGCCTGAGCAGGTACAGGCATTAATCGATTGGGTGGCCGACAGTGCTTCCAGCACGTTCACCACATGGTCTTCCACCCAGTCTTCTGCGGAAAGCGCACAGGTGGCACCTGAAAACCAAGCCCATCAGTCTGTCACATCACCCCCAAGCATATCAGGGAAACGGTCTGAGCCACAAGTTATGCAGCAGTCTCTTCTTCTGTTTGAAGACTCTGCTTCCAGGGTTTCCCAGGGGCGTCCACCTAGCCCTTCCCCAGTGGAGGAAGACATACCATGCACTGACGCACAACCACTTATGTCTCCAGATGAAGAGGACATGGGAATACCACCACAGCAGAGTCACCGACTCTCTGATGATGACGAAACACAGGTGCCCACTGCCGCGTCTTTTTGCAGTGTGCAGACTGAACAGGAGGAGGTCAGGGAGGGAGACTGGGTGGAAGACAATGCAGAGGACGATGAGGTCTTAGACCCCACATGGACTGAAGGTCGTGGCGATGACTTTCACAGTTCAGAGGAAGAGGTAGTGGTGAGACCGAGACAACAGCGAAGCCAAAGAGGGAGCAGGGGGCCAAAGCAGACGAGCCGCCGCCCCCAGAGTTCGCCTGCTACTGGACATCGCCAACAGGGAGCAAGCCCCACAAAGGCTGCTTCAAAGAGTTCCCTGGCATGGCACTTCTTTAAACAATGTCCTACCGACAAGACCCGAGTGACTTGCACGCTCTGCCATCAGAGCCTGAGGCGAGGCATTAACGTTCTGAACCTCAGCACAACCTGCATGACCAGGCATCTACATGCAAAGCATGAACTGCAGTGGGGTACACACCTTAAAAACCAGGCACTCGCTGAGGCTCCCCCTGCTCCCTCTACCGCTGCTGCCTCGGCTTCCGCCTCGAGAGGAATGTTGCCACCTGCCAAGCAGCAAACAGAGGATGTGCCACCGACACCACCCCCACCGCCACCGTCAACTAGCGTCTCCACTATATCACACAGCAGCGTTCAGCTCTCAATATCTCAAACCTTAGAGAGGAAGCGCAAATTCCCCCCGAGTCACCCTCGAGCCCTTGGCCTGAACGCCAGCATTTCTAAACTGCTGGCCTTTGAAATGCTGTCATTCCGGCTGGTGGACACAGACAGCTTCAAAAAGCTGATGGCCATGGCTGTCCCGCAGTATGTGGTTCCCAGCCGCCACTACTTCTCCAAGACAGCCGGGCCTTCCCTGCACATGCCAGTGTCCGATAAAATCAAGTGTGCACTGCGCAACGCCATTTGTGGCAAGGTCCACCTAACCACAGATACGTGGACCAGTAAGCACGGCCAGGGACGCTATATCTCACTAACTGCACACTGGATGAATGTAGTGGCGGCTGGGCCCCCGGCGGACAGTTCCTTGGCGCACGTCCTTCCGCCCCCTAGGATCGCAGGGCATCATTCTCTGCCTCCTGTAGCCTCCTCCTCCTACTCGGCTTCCTCCTCCACTGCTTCCACCAGCTCATCCGGTCAGCCACACACCTTCACCACCAACTTCAGCACAGCCCGGGGTAAACGTCAGCAGGCCATTCTGAAACTCATATGTTTGGGGGACAGGCCCCACACCGCACAGGAGTTGTGGCGGGGTATTGAACAACAGACCGACGAGTGGTTTCTGCCGGTGGGCCTCAAGCCAGGCCTGGTGGTATGCGATAATGGGCGAAATCTCGTGGCAGCTCTGGGACTAGCCGGTTTGACGCACATCCCTTGCCTGGCGCATGTGCTGAACTTGGTGGTGCAGAGGTTCATTCACCACTACCCCAACATGTCAGAGCTGCTGCATAAAGTGCGGGCCGTCTGTGCGCGCTTCCGCCGTTCACATCCTGCCGCTGCTCGCCTGTCTGCGCTACAGCGGAACTTCGGCCTTCCCGCTCACCGCCTCATATGCGACGTGCCCACCCGGTGGAACTCCACCTTGCACATGCTGGAGAGACTGTGCGAGCAGCAGCAGGCCATAGTGGAGTTTCAGCTGCAGCACGCTCGCGTCAGTCGTACTGCCGAACAGCACCACTTCACCACCAATGATTGGGCCTCCATGCGAGACCTGTGTGCCCTGCTGCGCTGTTTCGAGTACTCCACCAACATGGCCAGTGGCGATGACACTGTTATCAGCGTTACAATACCACTTCTATGTCTCCTTGAGAAAACACTTAGGGCAATGATGTTAGAGGAGGTGGCCCAGGTGGAGGAGGATGAGGGCTCGTTTCTAACACTTTCGGGCCAGTCTGTTCGAAGTGGCTCAGAGGGAGGTTTGTTTAAGCAGCAGAGGACAGGTTCACAAGTCGCCAGCCAAGGCACTGTACTGGAGGACGAGGAGGATGAGGAGGAGGAGGTGGAGGGGGATGAGGATGACGCAAGTTCACAGCGGGGTGGCAGCCCAGGCCCATCACTGGTGCGTGGCTGGGGGGATACGGTGGACGATGACGATACGCCTCCCACAGAGGACAGCTTGTCCTTACCCATGGGTAGCCTGGCCCACATGAGCGAATATATGCTCCAATGCCTGCGCAACGACAGCAGAGTTGCCCACGTTTTAACGTGTGCAGACTACTGGGTGGCCACCCTGCTGGATCCCCGGTATAAAGACAATGTGCCCACTTTAATTCCTGAACTGGAGCGCGACCGTAAGATGCGCGAGTACAAGCGCACGCTGATAGAGGCGCTCTTGAGAGCATTCCCACATGTCACAGGGGAACAGGTGGAAGGTGAAGGCAGAGGAGTGGCAAGAGGTCGCCAACGCAGCTGTGCCACGGCCAGCTCATCTGAGGGCAGGGTTAGCATGGCAGAAATGTGGAAAAGTTTTGTCTCCACGCCACAGCTATCTGCACCGACACCTGATACGGAACGTGTTAGCAGGAGGCAGCATTTCACTAACATGGTTGAACAGTATGTCTGCACACCCCTCCACATCCTGACGGATGGTTCGGCCCCATTTAACTACTGGGTTTCGAAATTGTCCACGTGGCCAGAGTTAGCATGTTATGCCTTGGAGGTGCTTTCCTGCCCGGCGGCCAGCGTTTTATCTGAACGCGTATTCAGCACGGCAGGGGGCGTCATTACTGACAAGCGCAGCCGCCTGTCCACAGCCAACGTGGACAAGCTGACCTTCATAAAGATGAACCAGGCATGGATCCCACAGGACCTGTCCCTCCCTTGTGCAGAGTAGTCCTTATTAACTGCCTAAAACATGTCTTGTTGTGCTACGGGCCGCTTCTTTATTTGATACAAATTTTATGAAACCCACAGTTGAATGAAACTCTTCTCTGTCTGGGCGCCGGGGCCTAACCAGATGAAAGTGGCCGGTTAAACTAACGGGTGACATGAAGCCATAACCTCTGCCATGCTACCTCTGTCTTCTGTCTGGGTGCTGAGGCCTAAGTCAAATAAAGCGGTCTTCTGCTGTGCTGGGGGATATGAAGCTAATCTCTGACCTCTCTCCTCTGTCTGGGTCCAAAGGCCTAAATCACTGAAAGAGGCCTTCTCCTGTGGTGTGTGATATGATGCCAGAATATGTGCTGTGGGGCCTCTCTCCTCTTCCTGGGTGCAGGGGTCAAAAAAACTAAATTGTGGCCTACTCCTGTGGTGGCTGATATGATGCCAGAATATGTGCTGTGGTGCCTCTCTCCTCTTCCTGGGTGCAGGGGTCAAAGTAACTAAATGGTGGCTTCTCCTGTGGTGGCTGATATGATGCCAGAATATGTGCTGTGGGGCCTCTCTCCTCTTCCTGGGTGCAGGGGTTAAAGTAACTCAATGGTGGCTTCTCCTGTGGTGGCTGATATGATGCCAGAATATGTGCTGTGGTGCCTCTCTCCTCTGTCTGGGTCCAAAGGCCTAAATCACTGAAAGAGGCCTTCTCCTGTGGTGTGTGATATGATGCCAGAATATGTGCTGTGGGGCCTCTCTCCTCTTCCTGGGTGCAGGGGTCAAATAAACTAAATTGTGGCTTCTCCTGTGGTGGCTGATATGATGCCAGAATATGTGCTGTGGTGCCTCTCTCCTCTTCCTGGGTGCGGGGGTCAAAGTAACTCAATGGTGGCTTCTCCTGTGGTGGCTGATATGATGCCAGAATATGTGCTGTGGTGCCTCTCTCCTCTTCCTGGGTGCAGGGGTCAAAGTAACTAAATGGTGGCTTCTCCTGTGGTGGTTGATATGATGCCTGATTCTCTGCTGTGAAACCTCTCTCCTCCATCTGGGTGTAGGGGTCAAAGTCTTTCAAAGTCGCCTTCTCCTGTGCTGATTGATATAAAGCTGATGGTTGTGCCATCTGACATGGTTGCCAGGGTCTGATTCAATGGGGGCCTACTCCTGTGGTGGGTGATCTAAATGCCTGATTCTCTGCTGTGAAACCTCTCTCCTCCGTCTGGGTGTAGGGGTCAAAGTCTTTCAAAGTCGCCTTCTCCTGTGCTGATTGATATGAAGCTGATGGTTGTGCCATCTGACATGGTTGCCGGGGTCCCATTAAATTGTGGCCTACTCCTGTGGTGGTTGATATGATGCCTGATTCTCTGATGTGGAACCTCTCTCCTCTGTTTGGGTGAAGGGGTCAAAGTAACTAAATGGTGGCTTCTCCTGTG
The DNA here is from genome assembly GCF_905171765.1 of Bufo bufo. NCBI lineage: Eukaryota > Metazoa > Chordata > Amphibia > Anura > Bufonidae > Bufo > Bufo bufo. The sequence goes on along the minus strand of NC_053389.1, from coordinate 672,020,822 downwards.
GTGGCTGATATGATGCCAGAATATGTGCTGTGGGGCCTCTCTCCTCTTCCTGGGTGCAGGGGTCAAAGTAACTCAATGGTGGCTTCTCCTGTGGTAGCTGATATGATGCCAGAATATGTGCTGTGGTGCCTCTCTCCTCTTCCTGGGTGCGGGGGTCAAAGTAACTCAATGGTGGCTTCTCCTGTGGTGGCTGATATGATGCCAGAATATGTGCTGTGGTGCCTCTCTCCTCTTCCTGGGTGCGGGGGTCAAAGTAACTCAATGGTGGCTTCTCCTGTGGTGGCTGATATGATGCCAGAATATGTGCTGTGGTGCCTCTCTCCTCTTCCTGGGTGCAGGGGTCAAAGTAACTAAATGGTGGCTTCTCCTGTGGTGGTTGATATGATGCCTGATTCTCTACTGTGAAACCTCTCTCCTCCATCTGGGTGTAGGGGTCAAAGTCTTTCAAAGTCGCCTTCTCCTGTGCTGATTGATATAAAGCTGATGGTTGTGCCATCTGACATGGTTGCCAGGGTCTGATTCAATGGGGGCCTACTCCTGTGGTGGGTGATCTAAATGCCTGATTCTCTGCTGTGAAACCTCTCTCCTCCGTCTGGGTGTAGGGGTCAAAGTCTTTCAAAGTCGCCTTCTCCTGTGCTGATTGATATGAAGCTGATGGTTGTGCCATCTGACATGGTTGCCGGGGTCCCATTAAATTGTGGCCTACTCCTGTGGTGGTTGATATGATGCCTGATTCTCTGATGTGGAACCTCTCTCCTCTGTTTGGGTGAAGGGGTCAAAGTAACTAAATGGTGGCTTCTCCTGTGGTGGCTGATATGATGCCAGAATATGTGCTGTGGGGCCTCTCTCCTCTTCCTGGGTGCAGGGGTCAAAGTAACTCAATGGTGGCTTCTCCTGTGGTGGCTGATATGATGCCAGAATATGTGCTGTGGTGCCTCTCTCCTCTTCCTGGGTGCGGGGGTCAAAGTAACTCAATGGTGGCTTCTCCTGTGGTGGCTGATATGATGCCAGAATATGTGCTGTGGTGCCTCTCTCCTCTTCCTGGGTGCGGGGGTCAAAGTAACTCAATGGTGGCTTCTCCTGTGGTGGCTGATATGATGCCAGAATATGTGCTGTGGTGCCTCTCTCCTCTTCCTGGGTGCAGGGGTCAAAGTAACTAAATGGTGGCTTCTCCTGTGGTGGTTGATATGATGCCTGATTCTCTGCTGTGAAACCTCTCTCCTCCATCTGGGTGTAGGGGTCAAAGTCTTTCAAAGTCGCCTTCTCCTGTGCTGATTGATATAAAGCTGATGGTTGTGCCATCTGACATGGTTGCCAGGGTCTGATTCAATGGGGGCCTACTCCTGTGGTGGGTGATCTAAATGCCTGATTCTCTGCTGTGAAACCTCTCTCCTCCGTCTGGGTGTAGGGGTCAAAGTCTTTCAAAGTCGCCTTCTCCTGTGCTGATTGATATGAAGCTGATGGTTGTGCCATCTGACATGGTTGCCGGGGTCCCATTAAATTGTGGCCTACTCCTGTGGTGGTTGATATGATGCCTGATTCTCTGATGTGGAACCTCTCTCCTCTGTTTGGGTGAAGGGGTCAAAGTAACTAAATGGTGGCTTCTCCTGTGGTGGCTGATATGATGCCAGAATATGTGCTGTGGGGCCTCTCTCCTCTTCCTGGGTGCAGGGGTCAAAGTAACTCAATGGTGGCTTCTCCTGTGGTGGCTGATATGATGCCAGAATATGTGCTGTGGTGCCTCTCTCCTCTTCCTGGGTGCGGGGGTCAAAGTAACTCAATGGTGGCTTCTCCTGTGGTGGCTGATATGATGCCAGAATATGTGCTGTGGTGCCTCTCTCCTCTTCCTGGGTGCGGGGGTCAAAGTAACTCAATGGTGGCTTCTCCTGTGGTGGCTGATATGATGCCAGAATATGTGCTGTGGTGCCTCTCTCCTCTTCCTGGGTGCAGGGGTCAAAGTAACTAAATGGTGGCTTCTCCTGTGGTGGTTGATATGATGCCTGATTCTCTGCTGTGAAACCTCTCTCCTCCATCTGGGTGTAGGGGTCAAAGTCTTTCAAAGTCGCCTTCTCCTGTGCTGATTGATATAAAGCTGATGGTTGTGCCATCTGACATGGTTGCCAGGGTCTGATTCAATGGGGGCCTACTCCTGTGGTGGGTGATCTAAATGCCTGATTCTCTGCTGTGAAACCTCTCTCCTCCGTCTGGGTGTAGGGGTCAAAGTCTTTCAAAGTCGCCTTCTCCTGTGCTGATTGATATGAAGCTGATGGTTGTGCCATCTGACATGGTTGCCGGGGTCCCATTAAATTGGGGCCTACTCCTGTGGTGGGTGATCTAAATGCCTGATTCTCTGCTTTGAAACCTCTCTCCTCCGTCCGGGTGTAGGGGTCAAAGTCTGTCAAAGTCGCCTTCTCCTGTGCTGATTGATATAAAGCTTATGCTTGTGCCATCTGACATGGTTGCCGGGGTCTGATTCAATGGTGGCCTACTCCTGTGGTGGGTGATCTAAATGCCTGATTCTCTGCTGTGTAACCTCTCTCCTCCGTCTGGGTGTAGGGGTCAAAGTAACTAAATGGTGGCCTACTCCTGTGGTGGGTGATATGATGCCTGGTTCTCTGCTGTGGGACCTCTCTCCTTTGTCTGGGTGCTGTGGTCAAAATAATAGTAAGTGACCTTCTCCATTGGTGGGTGACTTGAAGCCTGATTCTGTGCTATGGGACCTCACTCCAATTAATATTGTTTAATTTTTATTTATTTTATGTTAACTCATCATTTCCCTATCTACATTTGTTTGCAGGGGATTTAACTACATTTTGCTGCCTTTTGCAGCCCTCTAGCCCTTTCCGGGTGTGTTTTACAGCCTTTTTAGTGCCCAAAAGTTCGGGTCCCCATTGACTTCTATGGGGTTCGGGTTCGGGATGAAGTTCGGGTCGAGTTCGGATCCCGAACCCGAACATTTTTCGAAAGTTCGGCCGAACTCGTCGAACCCGAACATCCAGGTGTTCGCTCAACTCTAGTTGTGAAGGGTGTTTTCTTCACCAGGGAAAGAATACTTTGGTCATCCACCACAGTTGTTTTCCCTTGTCTTCCGGGTTTTTGGTGTTGCTGAGCTCACTGATGTGTTCCTTCTTTTTAAGAATGTTCCACGCCTAATGTTTTTGCTATCTCTCTGATGGGTTTGTTTAGTTTTTATCAGCCTAATGATGGCTTGCTTCACTGATAGTGACAGCTCTTTGGATCTCATCTTGAGAGTTGACAGGAACAGATTCCAAATGCAAATAGCACACTTGAAATGAACTCTGGACCTTTTTATCTGCTCATTGTAATTGGAATAATGAGGGAATAACACACACCTGGCCATAGAACAGCAGAGAAGCCAATTGTCCCATTACTTTTGGTCCCTTAACAAGTGGGAGGCACATATGCAAACTGTTGTAATTGTAAATACCCTCAAATTAAAGCTGGCAGTCTGCAGTTAAAGCACATCTTGTTTGTTTCATTTCAAATCCATTGTGGTAGTGTATAGAGCAAAAAATGTTAGAATTTTGTCGATGTCCCAATATTTATGGACCTGACTGTATACATATAAGACTGCTGGTATCTAGGGAATAAGGGGAAGGGGGCCACCATTTACTCACCTCTGGCCCCTTTACCCAACCTTGACCCATAACAAAAACACTGACAACTGTGTCTCTTTTATTGCTGGGTGGTGATCGGCCACAGCTTCTTTATTAAAGCGGCAAACCTTAATAAACCATAATATCGGAGCGGTGTGCCAAACGCCGGACTCCCAGCGGGCAAGTTAAACCGTAATCATCAGAGTGGTATGGCAACCGCTGGACTCCCAGCGGGCGAGTACGCCATCTGCCACCACCATATCTCTGCTGAACTCAAATGCCGCCAGCTGTGACTTCATAAACTTGACCATAATTCGTTTTTCTCCAAAGCCGGAATCATCGGAGCGATGTCCAAAATGCTGGACTCCCAGCGTGGATTCTTAAGAATAGAAAAACAAAACAGAATAGCCAAGTCTCCATAGCCAAGCATAACCCCGAACCCTGATCTGTCTCCCAAGGATCACCACAGAGGGAGGGAACGAGGGCCAATCTGCTTCCACTGGCAAGAGGAAGTGCCAGCATCGGGAGGGAGTATATGTACAGTACAGACCAAAAGTTTGGACACACCTTCTCATTCAAAGAGTTTTCTTTATTTTCATGACTATGAAGGCATCAAAACTATGAATTAACACATGTGGAATTATATACATAACAAACAAGTGTGAAACAACTGAAAATATGTCATATTCTAGGTTCTTCAAAGTAGCCACCTTTTGCTTTGATTACTGCTTTGCACACTCTTGGCATTCTCTTGATGAGCTTCAAGAGGTAGTCCCCTGAAATGGTCTTCCAACAGTCTTGAAGGAGTTCCCAGAGATGCTTAGCACTTGTTGGCCCTTTTGCCTTCACTCTGCGGTCCAGCTCACCCCAAACCATCTCGATTGGGTTCAGGTCCGGTGACTGTGGAGGCCAGGTCATCTGGCGCAGCACCCCATCACTCTCCTTCATGGTCAAATAGCCCTTACTTTCAAAGTTTTCCCAATTGTTCGGCTGTCTGACTGACCTTCACTTCTTAAAGTAATGATGGCCACTTGTTTTTCTTTACTTAGCTGCTTGTTTCTTCCCATAATACAAATTCTAACAGTCTATTCAGTAGGACTATCAGCTGTGTATCCACCTGACTTCTCCTCAACGCAACTGATGGTCCCAACCCCATTTATAAGGCAAGAAATCCCACTTATTAAACCTGACAGGGCACACCTGTGAAGTAAAAACCATTTCAGGGGACTACCTCTTGAAGCTCATCAAGAGAATGCCAAGAGTGTGCAAAGCAGTAATCAAAGCAAAAGGTGGCTACTTTGAAGAACCTAGAATATGACATATTTTCAGTTGTTTCACACTTGTTTGTTATTTATATTATTCCACATGTGTTAATTCATAGTTTTGATGCCTTCAGTGTGAATCTACAATTTTCATAGTCATGAAAATAAAGAAAACTCTTTGAATTAGAAGGTGTGTCCAAACTTTTGGTCTGTACTGTATCTCCAGGATCCCCTGAACCTCCCACATCCTGTCTAAGAAGGCTCCCCAGTGCACTAACCCTTAATGGCCCTAAACAACCACCTTCTTAAGCACTAATGAAATGGGGCCAGCTCCCTAACGCCCAAAGGGGGGAAAGGGGAGGGGGGACCATCAGTCCCTAATCACCCTCCTTATACAGTCGGGTGCTTGCCAGAATATGATAAAAGTACAAGGATACATAAGGATATGAAAATATATGTATAAAAAACATCTAAAAACTAAAAATGATGCACTAAAAATACAAAGAAAATACTTGGCAATCAGTGCAGTGTTTCATATATAAAGGGTCGTATGCTTGCTTTTAATTCTCATATTTATTAGTTGACTTTTGTGCGTTTTTTTTAATTTATGTTTGTTTCATATTTTATTACTAGAAATGTACTGGTAGAAGGCCAATCAATGTTCTTTATGGGTTCTGGAGAGGTGTATAATTGCTTCAATACATAAATACACTGGGATCTTCCTCTGACAGAGATAGATAGATATGGAGCTTGGCTTGGCAGCATTCAGCGCTGGCTCGTACCGGGGAGTCACACCATGGTAAAAATAATATATATAAACATATATATAGGATAAAATAATTGGTGTAGATGGTAATATACTGTACTAAAGTGCAAAAAAATAATAATAAAATATTTATATATATATATATATATAAATAAATCCAGAAAATGGACGGCACTCCAGCTAGATGAAAGTGAAGTTTTTCTTTATTCAACCATACGGTGCCACCGTATGGTTGAATAAAGAAAAACTTCACTTTCATCTAGCTGGAGTGCCGTCCATTTTCTGGATTCATTGATTGGGGTAAGAGGTCGATTCCCCTGGAACATGCACCCATTTTCTCTGATTGCAAAAAAAAGTATGTGAACGATTGGATTTAATAACTGGTTGAACCACCTTTGGCAGCAATAACTTCAACCAAACGTTTCCTGTAGTTGCAGATCAGACGTGCACAATGGTCAGGAGTAATTCTTGACCATTCCTCAGTAATATTCTTGGGATGTCTGGTGTGAATCGCTTTCTTGAGGTCATGCCACAGCATCTCAATCGGGTTAGGTCAGGACTTTGACTGGGCCACTCCAGAAGGCGTATTTTCTTCTGTTTAAGCCATTCTATTGTCGATTTACTTCTATTCTTTGGGTCGTTGTCCTGTTGCAACACCCATCTTCTGTTGAGCTTCAGCTGGTGGACAGATGGCCTTAAGTTCTCCCGCAAAATGTCTTGATAAACTTGGGAATTCATTTTTCCTTCGATGATGGCAATCTGTCCAGGCCCTGAGGCAGCAAAGCAGCCCCAAACCATGATGCCCCCACCACCATACTTCACAGTTGGGATGAGGTTTTGATGTTGATGTGCTGTGCCTCTTTTTCTCCACACATAGTGTTGTGTGTTTCCTCCAAACAACTCAACTTTGGTTTCATCTGTCCACAGAATATTTTGCCAGTACTGCTATGGAACATCCAGGTGCTCTTGAGTCTTGTGCAAACTATAAACGTGCAGCAATGTTTTTTTTGGACAGCAGTGGCTTCCTCTGTGGTATCCTCCCATGAAATCCATTCTTGTTTTGTGTTTTACGTATCGTAGCTTCGCTAACAGGGATGTTAGCATATGCCAGAGACTTTTGTAAGTCTTTAGCTGACACTCTAGGATTCTTCTTCACCTCATTGAGCAGTCTGTGCTGTGCTCTTGCAGTCATCTTTACAGGACGGCCACTCCTAGGGAGAGTAGCAGCAGTGCTGAACTTTCTCCATTTATAGACAATTTGTCTTACCATGGACTGATGAACAGCAAGGCTTTTGGAGATACGTCTGGGTTCGTTCAGCTTCAGCCGTATCCCCTGGGTAAGTGCCAAACACTCTCCCCCCCCCTCCCCCTTTGTCTCCCTACCTGCGGGTCCCGACTCATCCGCTCCCACTGACGGCTGAGGGCGGCGGTAATGGTGGAACTTGCTCCGTGCATTCTGCCTGTTCTCCCACCGCTGGGTCACGTGAGCACGTGACCCCGGCTTCCCTCTGACTTTAGCCCTCTGCTCCAGGGGGTTTTGTACTGGAGGGCTATTTCAGGGGAACCCAGGCTGCATCTTAGTTGTTCCGCCCCCCCCCCTCCTTTTTTCCCACCTAATAAAAAAAAATAATAATAATATTTAAAACAAAAATAAAGATATCTATCTATATCTATCATATATATATATATATATATATATATATATTAAAAAAAATATATATATATATATTTATATATATATACTGTATATATGTATCCATATAAAAAAAAAAAAAGTACTAAACTTCCTAAAAATTTACCTGTCTGGTGGAGGGTGAGTCCCGCGGTTTTGCTTCGCTTGAGCCCGCCGGATCCCCTTCAACTCGTCGCTACACGTTACTGCCTGCTCTACCTACTTACTCTTGCATACGTTACCTATTGCTTCCAGCCTCGCGGCCCATTGTCCTCCACGCCAGGTTCAGCGAACCTCCTCTATTTACCTTCTCACTTAGGTTCAAGGTACGGTTCCCTCTGCGGCTCCACATGTCGCCTCTGCACAGCTTCACGCTTTTTAGTGGTATCTGGTCACACTAACAAATCTCTTCTGCTCCCTCTAGCATCAGCCTGCCATGCCACCAGGTCCCGTGTTCTCTATCTATTCGCTATTCCACTCAGGCCATACAGTTTAATTCGTTCTAGGGCTAACCTAGCACGTCGGCCAGGTTTACGTTTATTGATCTCGCCCAACCAAGCCAGGCCTCGGCCACCGCCTGCCACAACAATCAGGCCTTGTAGTCAATTTGCATAGGGACAACCTGCCACGTCGGTAGGTTTACGTTTTATTAATTTCTCACCTGTTACGTCGCAGGCCACGTAGCTCAAATTTCAGAATGAAGCGGCCTCCCAGATCAGGCCTCTGTTCCCGCCTGCCTCTCCAGCCAGGTCTCATGGTCAATTCGCATAGGGATATCCTGCCATGTCGGTAGGTTTACGTTTTATTAATTTCTCGCTTGTTACATCGCAGGCCACGTAGATCAAATTTCAGGATAAAGCGGCCTCCCAGATCAGGCCGCGTAGTCAATATCACTGCCTGTCTAACTAACCAGGTCTCGCTGCCCCAATTCCCATAGGGTCAACCTGCCACATCGGCCAGGTTTCACGTTCCCAACTCCACTGCCTGCACGTTTCCAGGCCACGTAGATCAAATTCCGCTATGGTCCACTCATCGCACTCTCTATTGTAATTCTGTTTCACCCCAGGTCGTTCGGCTCTCATCTCTTCCGGGCCTCGCCCGGCAGCACTTCTCCATTCCCTCGTCTGTCTCACTAATATTCATCTGCCTTATTCTCCATCACCATCAATTGTTGTATTCATGTTTTTTCTTTTCCAAGTCTTCAGTATTTCAGACAGCCCAGTCATGTCTCACGTGTCCGACATTTAAGACGCCATCTCCATGCCAGAGTCCCAAGTCTCTGAGCATCCTAGTTCCACGTCACTGCACAATTGGACCGCGCCAAAGCTAATTGCTGAGCTGAATCGCCGAGGCATTCGCCACACAGCCTCCGCCCGGCCGGCTATACAGACTTTTGGTCACCTGGTAGCGCGTCAACATTCTCTTCCCACGCACTTAAAGCTACCCTCAGGGGTATTCAGAAATCTAGTAAGGAGACCGCCCCCCGTCAGGCAGCCGGTATCAGGTGACCTTTTCAGGAAACTGTCCACCTCACTAGACGGGAAATAAGTATTTCAAAACTCTCAACGCTTGGTGCCCATTCCAAGTCCTCAGAAAACTTCTCACAGTATTGGGCAACACTCCGGCCGACAGTCCCCTGCTTCCTTTCAAGAACGGTCCTTTAATCTCTTCCCAGTTCATTTCCCATGTACGGTCCTTAGCCTCCGGCCTAGGCTTCGATCCTGCCAGCATATCCGGGCATTCCTTCAGAATTGGAGCTGCCTCCGCGGCTTCGGAGCACAGGGTGCCCGGTCATGTCATTAAGAAAATGGGTCGTTGGAAGTCCTCCTGTTTTTCCCGGTACATTTCTAATCCTCTTGCTGATATATTAAAAGCCTTTTGTTATCTGGCCTGCATGCTCTTTGAATTTACAATAAAAAATATATATATATATTTTCCTACGCATGTTTTTTTTTTTTGCCCCTTTATAGGCCTACCCTCATGGCACACCACCAGCCATCAGTTAGTTTCATTACTAAGCTTCTTCCCCCCTCAGCTAACATATCCTATTTTCCATAGCCTCGACCACAAATTAGAGGGCTGAGTTAATCAGCCCGCATTTGAGGGAGGGGCGCAGGTGCGCTTATAACTCGCACGGGGTGTTTCACACCCTAGGTGCGCTTCCGGTGCCCCTCCCTACCTCCCTTATTTATTCCTTTTCTCCTAGGGTATCTCCTTTTCTCCTAGGGTATGCCCCCTTATAGGCCTACCCGCGCTCATGGCTAAGGGCACACCACCAGCCATCAGTTAGTTTCCTTACTAAGCTTCCCCCCCCCCCCAGCTAACATATCCTATTTTCCGTAGCCTCGACCACAAATATATACACTCGCCTAAAGAATTATTAGGAACACCTGTTCTATTTCTCATTAATGCAATTATTTAGTCAACCAATCACATGGCAGTTGCTTCAATGCATTTAGGGGGTGGTCCTGGTCAAGACAATCTCCTGAACTCCAAACTGAATGTCAGAATGGGAAAGAAAGGTGATTTAAGCAATTTTGAGCATGGCATGGTTGTTGGTGCCAGACGGGCCGGTCTGAGTATTTCACAATCTGCTCAGTTACTGGGATTTTCACGCACAACCATTTCTAGGGTTTACAAAGAATGGTGTGAAAAGGGAAAAACATCCAGTATGCGGCAGTCCTGTGGGCAAAAATGCCTTGTGGATGCTAGAGGTCAGAGGAGAATGGGCCGACTGATTCAAGCTGATAGAAGAGCAACATTGACTGAAATAACCACTCGATACAACCAAGGTATGCAGCAAAGCATTTGTGAAGCCACAACACGCACAACCTTGAGGCGGATGGGCTACAACAGCAGAAGACCCCACCGGGTACCACTCATCTCCACTACAAATAGGAAAAAGAGGCTACAATTTGCACAAGCTCACCAAAATTGGACTGTTGAAGACTGGAAAAATGTTGACTGGTCTGATGAGTCTCGATTTCTGTTGAGACATTCAAATGGTAGAGTCCAAATTTGGCGTAAACAGAATGAGAACATGTATCCATCCTCTGATGGCTACTTCCAGCAGGATAATGCACCATGTCACAAAGCTCGAATGATTTCAAATTGGTTTCTTGAACATGACAATGAGTTCACTGTACTAAAATGGCCCCCACAGTCACCAGATCTCAACCCAATGGAGCATCTTTGGGATGTGGTGGAACGGGAGCTTCGCGCCCTGGATGTGCATCCCTCAAATCTCCATCAACTGCAAGAAGCTATCCTATCAATATGGGCCAACATTTCTAAAGAATGCTATCAGCACCTTGTTGAATCAATGCCACGTAGAATTAAGGCAGTTCTGAAGGCAAAAGGGGGTCCAACACCATATTAGTATGGTGTTCCTAATAATTCTTTAGGTGAGTGTATATATAGAGAGAGAGATAGATAGATAGATCAATCAAATAGCATAAACATATAGGCATGAGCCTATTAAAAATAAAAATGGAAAAAACGATCCTATTGGGAATTAATACACAAAGTCTAAATAAGAACAAAGTGAATAGGCTTTATTAATATAAATATTTATAGATGCAAAGGAATTCTATGTACTAAATTATTAACATACTGAATCATGCAAAAACTGGAGCGCTGAGCAGCACAGCCTCTCAACGCCCAATATAAATATATACTGTACATAAGACATACACATTAATACACACACATATATGTACACACTCATACAGTACACTGCAGACCTTGAACATAATCTGTTTGCTTCTAATTCTTAATATTTTCAGTAACATTCCTAGACAATTTTTAATTTCCAGCCCTGCACAGACAGAGGCCCCCGGACCCCCCCACTTCCCCTCTTATGGATACTTATGCTGATATAGTGTGAGAATTCTGAGTGCAAGGACAAGAAGCGGTGGGCAATTAGTGTAATTGTGCTGTAAGTTTGTGTCAATGATATACAGTAAGTGTTTTCTGCAGAGGGATGATTTATCGGTGATGCAGTAATAAGCGCTACACAAGTGTAAAAAATAATAAAAAATATATAAACGTAAATATACAAGACAATTATTTATTCCGTGATCCATATAATGAGGTATAGTGATGGTAGTACAAGGCAGTAATATAACTCCACTATAGTGCTTGTTAATATCATACTGGCGCACCCTAAACCAAGTATGATATTAATAAGCTATCTATCTATCTATCTATCGCTCTATCTATCTATCTATCTATCTATCTATCTATCTGATCAATACAGTAGCATCGCAGGATCATAGTGGGAGTAGTATATTAATAAATCAATACAGCAGTAGTGCTGGGTAAGGTGTAAAATACACTAAAGGTTGACAGGTAAAAATAAACCAATATATACAGTGCTGCTACTATATTGATTGATTGATTATATATTTTGACAGAGTGTCTGGAGAAGTAGTGGACGGGGTCTATGTGTGCCCAAGGTTCCTCACTTCTGTCATAAAAAAAAAAAAAAAAAAACAACCAGGGAAATGTTCAGCAGACGTCTCTGCAATTCGGCTTTGTATAAAAAAAATAAACAGTTTTTTTAGGGCCTGTGTTGCTGGAGTGGGGAGAGAGGGTGGGCCCCCCACTCCATCCGGACAGTCCAGGATTTGGACTGTCAGGTAATCACTTATGAGGTGTGCTAGCCTGATATAAGGTTGAAAATACAGACACGTCGCTCTGACTCTGCCTGGGAACAGGACTGCTGGGAGCATAGCAGATGGTACAAACAATATGGTTATGTTTGGTGCCCAGTGTTAGGCTGGTACCAGGTTAGTCAGGAGTTCCTGATAGTGATTGATAGGTTCTATTTCAGTCCAAAGCCTATTTCTTATATAAGCTTATATTTCATCACTATCTATACATTAATACATTGTCACGTAACACATAGACTCAGAGGGTAAAGAGTTCTTGGAAAACTATTTCATAAGAGCTAAGTGGTTTTGCTCACATATAGCCTTGGACTCTGGTAAAGTATAAGATAACTGAAATGTGTAGCTGGCTAAAACGTGTGTTACTGGTTAACTTAAACATCATGATTAAGACTATATATGTCTCACGAGATCAATAAAAACTTAGAGTGACTTTGAACTACACAGAAGTGTGTCTTGTGTCATCGTTGCTCTCTCTGGCGCCAGATAAGAATCAAATCAAGCTGAATACTGAAGTTTTGTACCAGGGGTACAATTAAAAGGGAAAGAAAAAAATATTTCCTTACAATTATGAGCGAGCATGCTTGGCCGAATACCATTTCGGCTCGAGCATCGCTATGCTCGGCACATGGCAGTACTCGGCCGAGAACCGCATGTGCTTGAGCGCCATGCTCTACTCCTCCCCGCACGTTTTGCGGCTGCTAAGCAGCCAATAAACATGCAGGTAAGTACTGCCATCACTGTAATGCCAGTAGCCATGTTGGCTGCTGGCATTACAGTGATTGGCTGGCTGGGGCTATATAGCACCCGATGACACGTGCGCTGCTCAGTCATAGTCAGGGAGAGCAGAGCGTAGGAAGGGAAAGGCAGTGTAGGGAGCGAAATTCGGTTATTATTCGCAGAAAGCTTTTCAAAGACCCAAAAGTCCTTTTAAGGACTACTGTGTGTGTGTGTGTGTTTTAAAGCAGCAATATATTTTTACCTACGCTAAATTGGTCAGTCTCAGGGACATCCGTGCTGAGGAAGGGACAGGGAGAGAAATTTGCTGTTTTTACTACCAAAAGCTTTTCAAAGACCCCAAAGTCCTTTTAAGGACTACTGTGTGTGTTTTTTACAGCAGCAAGATATTTTTCTTTAATACCTATTAGTGACATATACTGTACATCATCCGCAGACTGTGTCTTTTTACCTAAATTCAAATAATCAGCGCCACATTTAGTGTCTATAGCGTGCGTGTAATACACATCCGTGACATATACAGTACTCCATCCTAAACTGTTTCTTTAGGGTAAATTCCAATAATCTTGGCCTAATCTAGTGTCCATAGTGTGTTGTTTTCTGTGACATATACAGTACACCATCTGAAATATAAAGAAAAGAAAAGTTGCAGCTCTCACCTCTAATCACCCTTGTGAAGCACGGAAGATGTGGCTTGAACCCAGCCACGCTTAATATGTCCAAAAACAAAGGGTCGATTCCAGCTTCTGACGTATAAAATAATTTGTTCTTTATTCGGCTTTCAAAGTTTAAGATCCAACATACATCACATGGAGAGACACAAAGTAATTGTGACGCGTTTCGGGCTATGGTATTGAGCCCTTCATCAAGACAATACATAGTGCACTAAAAACAGGTACTTATATATACAACACAAATGGGTTCCTCCTCTTTCTCTAATTGGATAGAGGTCACATCCCAAGCCCAGGTGTTCCTGGATTAGGTGGGAAGTCCAACCAAGAACACATGGGCGGGGAGGTGGCAATTCAATATTATGCATTTGAAATCACATACTGATGAACTACATATACTGCAAAGTTAGATCATATTTTCTGTTTAGACCCTTCGGTATGCAGGTTTCCAGAATAAACATCCAATATGTTTCTCTGCTCAAAAGCTTTTGTTTGCGATCACCCCCTCTAATTGGTGCAGAAACAACCTCCACGCCCTGCACAGAAAACGCAGAGATGTCGCCCTTGTGAACAGTGGCAAAATGCATTGTTGCCGCTGAAACATTCCGAGACATAAAATGAGGGACATCACTTAAATGCTTCCTTATACGTACTTTTGAATCATTTGTGGTGCAGCCCACGTATTGTAGACTGCATATTTTACATGTTATGACATATACTACGTGGTCTGTATTGCAGTTTATATATTGCTTCAGCATATGTTTTTTGTTATTGGCCATAGATATGACCTCTTTTGAGATAAACATATGTCGACAGCAAATATATTTTTTGCTGCCACATTTGTAGTTTCCATTGGTTTTAGGCCAGGTGCATATTCTGGGGGCATTTTCCCTGAATAGACTGGGACTGATTTTTTGACCCACTGTGGGGGCTCTTTTCGCTACACATCTAATCCCTGTGGATGCTATGTTTCTCCATTCCTCGTTGAAGTTTAGAACCGGAAGATGTTTCCGTATAATTTTACAAATCTTGAAATAGTCTCTACTATAATTGGTAGTAAAAGTAATAGGTTCATCTTTGTTCAGAACATTTTCCTTCCTGTTTTTTGTTTTATTTTTATTTTTATTTTTACTTCTGTATTTATTCCCTTTCTTTGTATTTTCGTTCTCATTCTTATTTTCATTGTTATTATTTCTTTTGGAAAAAATGAGAGTCTCTCTATCTTTTGATCTAGCAAAATGTATACCTCTATTTATACTGGTTTGGGTATATCCTCTCATTCTGAGTCTGGCTGCAATATTTTGAACTTCTTTTTCAAATAGTTCCTTAGTGGAGCAGTTTCTCTTTGCCCCTATCATTTCTCCCTTAGGGATGTTTTTGAGAACGTGTGGTGGATGACAGGAGGAGGCAGAGAGAATAGTATTACCAGCTGTGGGTATATGTAGCCACCTTATTATTGCCCTTATCCACTTCCAGACAAAGATCCAAAAAGACAATTTTTTCCGGCTCGCTGGAAAAAGTTAGTTTTATTGATGTAGTACAGTTATTTAAGTACTCTATACATTTTACTATTCTCTCTTCGTCCCCCTGCCATACCCACAGCATGTCGTCGATAAATCGACCATACCATTTGATGTCCTCCCTATACGGGTTATTGTCAGAAAAAAGGAACCTGCTTTCCCACCACGCCATATATATATTTGCGATTGAAGGTGAGTATTTCGCTCCCATAGGGATTCCTGATTGCTGAAGGTAGTACTTTTTATTAAACATAAAAAAATTATGTCTCATTAAAAAATCTATACATGAACATAAAAAATCCTGCAGCTCTGGAGTATAATTACTATAACATTCTAGGAACCATTTTAAAGCAACAATAGCTGATTGATGTGGTATATTCGTGTATAATGCAGAGACGTCTGCTGTTACCCAAGTAAAATTCATATGCCAGTCAAAAGAAAAGAAGTTTCCTAGTACTGTGCCAGTATCCCTCAAATATCCTGGTATTAATGGCACAAGTGGCTGTAGCAGGGAATCTGCCCACTCCTATAAACTTTCGGAGTAAGAGCCGATGCCTGCCACTGTTCACAAGGGCGACATCTCTGCGTTTTCTGTGCAGGGCGTGGAGGTTGTTTCTGCACCAATTAGAGGAGGTGATCGCAAACAGAAGCTTTTAAGCAGAGAAACATATTGGATGTTTATTCTGGAAACCTGCATACCGAAGGGTCTAAACAGAAAATATGATCTAACTTTGCAGTATATGTAGTTCATCAGTATGTGATTTCAAATGCATAATATTGAATTGCCACCTCCCCGCCCATGTGTGCTTGGTTGGACTTCCCACCTAATCCAGGAACACTTGGGCTTGGGATGTGACCTCTATCCAATTAGAGAAAGAGGAGCAACCCATTTGTGTTGTATATATAAGTACCTGTTTTTAGTGCACTATGTATTGTCTTGATGAAGGGCTCAATACCATAGCCCGAAACGCGTCACAATTACTTTGTGTCTCTCCATGTGATGTATGTTGGATCTTAAACTTTGAAAGCCGAATAAAGAACAAATTATTTTATACGTCAGAAGCTGGAATCGACCCTTTGTTTTTTGCCATCTGAAATATATATATTTTTTTAGGGCAAATTCCAATAATCTGTAGTGTGTGCGTGTAATACACATCTGTGACATATACAGTACGCCATCCGAAAGCTGTTTCTTTAGGGCAAATTCCAATAATCTGGGCATAATCTAGTGGCCATAGTGTGTGGCTTTCTGTGACATATACAGTACGCCATCCGTAAACTGTTTCTTTAGCGTAATTTTAAATAATCAGGGGCCAGTCCTTATCTACTGTCTCTGTAATGTGTGCATGCAGGGCCGGTGCTTCCATTAAGGCAAGGGGGGCAATTGCCCCCAGGCCCCCAAGTCCTAGGGAACCCCGCCGGCCTGCAACTAAATATATTTTTGTGGGCCCCGTCCCCCGTGGCAGCAAGTGGGGGCGGCGGCAGGGCACAGGGAGATGAGCACTTCCATTGTGAAAGCGCTCATCTCCATAGTCATCTGTATCGCTGTCCTCAGGGCAGCGATACAGATGGCTGTGCGGCAGAGCAGGGGAGGGATAGGCCTGCAGCCTATCAGAGGCCGTCGGAGCCGGTGTGATGACGTCATCGTGCCGCCTGAGCCGTACAGCGCGGGACACAGGCCGGAAGAGGTCTGCATCGCATCGCTGACATAGAGGTAAGTATAAGTGTTTTTTTGTTTTTTTTTTATGTGTGTGTTTTGTGTACAATACTGGCGGCTACTGATATGAGGGGGGGGGGGCTCTGGCTACTGGCACATGATTGGATGATTGGGGGCCTCTGGCTACTGGCACATGATATGGGGGGCTCTGCCTACTGGCACATGATATGGGGGGGCTCTTGCTACTGGCACAAGATGGTAGGGGGGGGTCTTGTTACTGGCACATTATTGGGGGGCATCTATGGGGGCACTTCTTACTTTCACATTATTGGTGGGCACTATAGGGGCATCTACTGAGGCAACAAAGAAGGGGTATTTTATATAGGGGGCTCTGTACAGTAGCATTTTATACTGTGACACATGGTGGGTACTATGGGGTCCTTTACGGGGGCACTAAGAAGGGGTATTTTATACTTACAAATTATGGGGGACACTGAGGGCATCTACTGGGGCACTATATATGGGGCATTTTATACTGGTACATTATGGGGGGCACTAGGAGGCAGGGGGGAGAGGAGCACTATGGAGGCATTTACTGGGGGCACTATATGGGGGTATTTTATACTGGCACATTATGGGGCACTATTTGGAACATTAGCTCAACTGGGGGCATTACAAAGGGGTATTTGCACTGTCACATTATAAGGAGAATTATTTCTACTGGGGGGGCATTATGATGGGCTTTATTACTCCCCCATGGTATGAGCCCCCTAGTAGCAGCACCAGCCTCTCCCTGCTCTGCTATCCCTCTGCCCCTTCTCCAAATCCTTATTATGAAATCTTTCTCATTAGGATAAAACACAACATCAGCTCCGCCGAGCCCCCGGCCAAAGGGTTGAAGTGGCGTCCGAGATCCCCAAGGGCCAAGCCAAGTATCTGTAAGTTTTCATGTGAAATATGTTTGTTATACACATATAGCATACACTGTGCCACACAATATACAGTTTCTTCTGTATGAACGTCCACAAATTAAATCTCCAGAGTCAATACGGGACGTTAAAGTCAGCAAGTGTCATGGGGGCGGGGGGCCCTTATTGTTTTTCGCCCCAGGGCCCCATTTCACCTAGAAACGGCCCTGTGTGCGTGTAATACACATCCGTGACATATACAGTACTTTATCCAAAAACTGTTTCTTTAGCGTAAATTCCAATAATCTGGCTTAATCTAGTGTCCATAGTGTGTGTGTCACGAGGGTGTCAAGAACCACGCCTGACTCCATTATACCCGGGGTCAGGAAGTCGCAGCGGTTGGCTGCACGCTCTATGTAAGATAGGGCTGTTTCCTCATGGTAGCTTTCTGGGTTTGCTTTGCAAACCCTTTTGGCTCACTCAAGGATCCGTAGCTCCTTCTCCTCAGCTGTTCCTTGTCCAGCACTCCCAAACCTCCTTATATTCCCCTCTCACACTTCTCTGGTTGCCAGATATAGAGCTTCCTGCCTGGACATCTATTCTGACCCTCTGGAGCTGTGTTGCTGCGTTCTCTGGTAGTTGGTCCAGAACGTTATCCTCCGGATCCCTGTTGGACCTTTATGGTCTATTGTGGTCGCCCACCTGGGTGTATGTGTTTGTCTGTTTTGTCTGTCCTCTCCCTGGTGTTTCCCTCTTAGTGACAGTGGTGCGGACTAGCGATCCCACCGGCCCGTTCACTATCTAGGGCTCATTTTAGGGAAAGCCAGGGTTTAGGCACGTGATCGCCGCACGGGTGAGGAACCCGTCTAGGGACGACAGGGCAGTCAGGTGCCAGCCGCAAGGTGAGTTAGGGGTCACCACCTTTCCCTCTCCCTTGGGCAGGGCTTTCCCTTTTTCCTCCCTGTGCGTGACGCCGGTCATTACATTATATCTGGCCCTTATTTTGTGAAGCTAAAAAAAAAAAAGATTTTTTTTTTACCTACTTAGAATCCAGTATGGATCAAATTGCTGCTCTGTCCAAACAATTTCATGGCCTGTCTTTGGAGGTGGCAGGATTGAAGGCGTTGGTCCTCCAGCAACAGCAGCAATTACAACAGACCGCAAGCCCAGCGGTTGCTACTGGTAACCAGGTTGTTGCGGAACCCAAGGTCCCTCTCCCTGACAGATTTTCTGGGGGAAGGGACAAGTTTTTGACATTCCGTGAGGCCTGTAAATTATATTTTAAACTGCGCCCTTACTCCTCTGGTAATGAAGAACAGCGGGTGGGGGTTGTTATTTCGCTGCTGCAGGGGGACCCGCAGTCCTGGGCGTTCTCTTTACCTACTGATTCCCAGGCTCTTCGGTCAGTGGATGAGTTTTTCGGGGCCTTGGGTCTCATATATGACGACCCTGACCGAGTCGCACTGGCTGAATCAAGATTACGGAGACTCTTACAAGGAGAGCGGCCGGTAGAGGAATATTGCTCTGACTTCCGTAGGTGGGCTACGGATACCCAATGGAACGACCCGGCTCTCAGGAGTCAGTTCTGCTCTGGGTTATCCGAAAGGGTTAAGGATGCACTTGCATTATATGAGACCCCCTTTTCCCTTGATGCAGTTATGTCCCTTTCTATCTGAATAGATAGACGCCTTAGGGACAGGTTGAAAAAACCGGAGCAATTGGTAACCCCTCCCAAGCAGGAGTTAGTCTGTACGGACTTAGACGAGCCTATGCAGCTAGGAGGAACTACTCGTCAGGTCCGTCCTCCTGAGGCTTGCCGTAGGCGTGGGGTTTGTTTTTTTTGTGGGGAGAGGGGTCATTTCATTAATGTCTGTCCTTCCTTCCTCAGAAACAAAAGACCGTCGGAAAACTACTAACCCCAGGCTGTGTGGAGGATGTCAGCCGGGGGGTATACGTTTCCTCCATACGTACATCGCAATTTGTGTTGCCAGCGGTTATTGTTTTTGGCGTTAAGACGGAGACTATTTCTTTCTTTCTAGACAGTGGAGCAGGGGTAAATTTGATAAATGCCCATTTTGCCCGCACTATGGGTTTGTCTCTCTGTACGCTACAGAGACCTATTCCCATATTCGCTATTGATTCTGCTCCTCTGTCTCAGAGAAACCTCACCCACTTTGTTCATAATTTACACCTTCGGGTAGGGGACCACCATAACGAGATGCTTTCATGTTATGTTCTGGAGGGGCTTCCCACTCCGGTAGTGCTGGGCCTTCCCTGGTTGGTAGCGCACAATCCAGTGGTGGATTAGCAGGCCAGGGAGATATTGGAGTGGAGTGAGCCGTGCAGAGAAAATAGCTTAAATAGCAATTGCTTAGTCGCCTCCATAGCTACCCTACCTACATTTATTTCGGATTTTGAGGATGTTTTTTCTGAAAAGGGTTGTCAGAAGTTACTACCTCATCGTCCTTATGATTGCCCGGTTAACCTTATTCCCGGCGCAAAATTACCCAAGACCAGGTTATATAATCTTTCGGGTCCAGAGAGACAAGCCATGAAAGATTATATCTCCGAGAGCTTGGCTAAGGGACACATCAGACCCTCTTCTTCACCCGTGGCTGCAGGGTTTTTCTTCGTTAAAAAGAAAGATGGGGGGCCTGCGTCCTTGCCTAGATTTTCGCGAATTAAATCGGATAACCATCCTAGACCCATACCCTCTTCCTCTCATTCCTGACCTGTTTAACCAGATTGCGGGTGCTAGGTGGTTCTCCAAACTTGATCTTAGGGGGGCCTACAATCTGATTCGTATTAAGGAGGGGGATGAGTGGAAGACAGCTTTAACACCCCTGAGGGGCATTATGAAAATCTAGTTATGCCTTTCGGTCTGACCAATGCTCCTGCCGTCTTCCAACATTTCGTTAATGACATTTTTAGTCATCTTATCGGCAGGTTTGTGGTAATATACCTAGATGATATTTTAATTTATTCGTCTGATCTGAGAACACATGAGGTGCATGTCAGACAAGTACTGCAGGTCCTACGGACGAATAAATTATATGCTAAAATTGAAAAATGTGTCTTCGCCGTTCAGGAGATACAATTCCTAGGTTATTTTTTATCTGCTTCAGGTTTCCGTATGGATCCTAGGAAGGTCCAGGCAATTTTAGATTGGGATCTTCCTGAGAACCTCAAAGCACTACAACGGTTCTTGGGCTTCGCGAATTTCTATAGGAAATTTATTAAAAATTATTCACTTATTGTAAAACCCCTTACTGACATGACTAGAAAGGGGACGGATTTTTCTAAATGGTCTGACGCTTCTAAAGTTGCTTTTTCCTCTCTAAAAGAGAGGTTTACCTCAGCACCTGTACTAGTCCAACCTGATGTCTCTCAGCCTTTTATTGTTGAAGTCGATGCGTCAGAGGTGGGAGTGGGGGCGGTGCTGTCTCAGGGTCCGTCTCCTGGCAAATGGCGTCCTTGTGCTTTCTTTTCTAAAAAACTATCTGCAGCAGAAAAGAACTACGATATTGGCAATAGGGAACTATTAGCGGTTAAACTTGCGTTTGAGGAGTGGCGTCACTTTTTAGAGGGGGCAGTCCACCCCGTCACTGTGATTACGGACCACAAAAATCTTCTGTACCTCGAATCAGCTAAGCGTCTCACCCCTAGACAGGCTAGGTGGTCGCTATTTTTTACCAGGTTTAACTTTGTTATTACCTATTGTCCTGGGGCAAAGAATACCAAGGCTGATGCACTATCTCGTTGTTTCCCTGGAGGGGGTAATGTGAGTGATCCGGTGCCCATTCTTCAAAGAGGAGTGGTTGTTTCTGCGGTACATTCTGCTCTGGAGGGGAAGGTGTTAGAGGCCCAGGGGGACGCCCCGGTCTCTTGCCCCTCAGAGAAATTGTTTGTACCGTTGAACCTACGTTTCGAATCATTAAAGGAACATCATAATTCGGCACTTGCTGGGCACCTGGGTAGTAAAGCAACCTTGGAGCTATTGTCTCGTCGTTTTTGGTGGCCAAGGTTGCGTCAGGATGTATTGGATTTTGTGTCTTCTTGTTCTACCTGTGCGCACGCAAAAGTTTCACATACACGTCCTGCAGGGTCTCTATTACCACTCGTCATTCCCAATAGACCGTGGACACATCTGTCATTGGATTTTATCACTGACTTACCTTTGTCTGCGGGTAAAATAGTAATTTTGGTAGTAGTGGACAGGTTTAGCAAAATGGTACACTTCATTGCGTTACCCGCACTACCTAATGCTAAGACTCTTGCTCAGGTATTCGTCAGTGAAATCGTGAAGCTTCACGGGGTCCCCTCCGATGTTGTTTCGGATCGGGGTACCCAGTTTATTTCTAAATTTTGGAAAGCTTTTTGTTCCCGTTTGGGGGTACACTTGTCCTTTTCCTCAGCTTTCCATCCTCAGTCGAATGGACAGACTGAGCGTACCAACCAAAACCTTGAGACATATCTAAGATTTTTTGTGTCTGAAAACCAAGAGTTGTGGTCATCATATTTACCGTTAGCTGAGTTTGCCATAAATAATCGTCGTCAGGAATCCACTGGCATGTCACCATTTCTTGGTGCATATGGTTTTCATCCCCAATTCTTCTGGGGGGGTCTTCTGGGGTTCCCGAAGAGGAACGGTTTTCGTCATCTCTTTCATCGGTATGGCAGAAGGTGCAAGCTAACTTGAAAAATATGGGAGGTAAATACAAATGCATGGCTGATAAGAGACGGTCGCCAGGTCTGGACATAGGAGTGAATGACTATGTGTGGTTGTCTACTAGGAATATTAAATTGAAGGTTCCCTCTTGGAAACTGGGTCCTAGGTTTATTGGCCCTTACAAAATTGTAGCCATCATCAACCCCGTGGCTTTTCGCCTGGAGTTACCTCAGACTTTTAAAATTCATAATGTTTTTCATAAGTCGTTACTCAAAAAATATGTTCCACCTCTAGAACCGTCACCGCTGCCACCCCCTCCTGTTGTCGTGGATGGTAATCTAGAATTTCAGATATCCAAAATTGTTAATTCTCGTCGGGTCCGCCGCTCTCTTCAATATCTGGTGCATTGGAGAGGTTACGGTCCCGAGGAAAGAATGTGGGTTCCTGCGTCTGAGGTAAACGCCGACAGGTTAGTTCGGGTTTTTCATGCCTCTCATCCTGAGAGACCTGGTCCTGAGTGTCCGGAGGCCCCTCGTAGAGAGGGGGGGTACTGTCACGAGGGTGTCAAGAACCACGCCTGACTCCGTTATACCTGGGGTCAGGAAGTCGCAACGGTTGGCTGCACGCTCTATGTAAGATAGGGCTGTTTCCTTATGGTAGCTTTCTGGGTTTGCTTTGCAAACCCTTTTGGCTCACTCAGGGATCCGTAGCTCCTTCTCCTCAGCTGTTCCTTGTCCAGCACTCCCAAACCTCCTTATATTCCCCCTTCGAAACGCGTAGGCTCGCTTTTTGGTCTCTGGATCACTCCGTAGGTCAGTCGTGATGTCACGCCGCACGCTCCGGAACCCCGTACCAACACAGCTCCCTCGCGCGCACGCCAGCCACCGGCCGGGACGGCATACGCGCTCCGAGGTTGAGCAAGAAGCAAGAAGCACTGCAAAGTTATTTCATCTTACTGCCAGACCGGACAGTCGGTGCATACTTCATTTGACCAAACCCCTGGTCCTGCCGGAACAATTTAATTACCAAACTAATACAACCTATTATATCCCCAGCGCTGGTACCGAACATTAGTTTGTTCATCTTTATCTCCTTATATTCCCCTCTCACACTTCTCTGGTTGCCAGATATAGAGCTTCCTGCCTGGACATCTATTCTGACCCTCTGGAGCTGTGTTGCTGCGTTCTCTGGTAGTTGGTCCAGAACGTTACCCTCCGGATCCCTGTTGGACCTTTGTGGTCTATTGTGGTCGCCCACCTGGGTGTATGTGTTTGTCTGTTTTGTCTGTCCTCTCCCTGGTGTTTCCCTCTTAGTGACAGTGGTGCGGACTAGCGATCCCACTGGCCCGTTCACTATCTAGGGCTCATTTTAGGGAAAGCCAGGGTTTAGGCACGTGATCGCCACACGGGTGAGGAACCCATCTAGGGACGTCAGGGCAGTCAGGTGCCAGCCGCAAGGTGAGTTAGGGGTCACCACCTTTCCCTCTCCCTTGGGCAGGGCTTTCCCTTTTTCCTCCCTGTGTGTGACGCCGGTCATTACAGTGTGGCTTTCTGTGACATATACCGTTCGCCATCTGAAAACTGTTTCTTTAGCGTAAATTCCAATAATCTGGCCTAATCTAGTGTCCATAGTGTGTGACTTTCTGTGACATATACAGTACGCCATCCGAAAACTGTTTCTTTAGGGCAAATTTAACTAATCTGGGCCTAATATAGTGTCCCTATCCTGTGGGTTACTGTGACATATACTGTCCTGAATCCGAAAACTGTGTCTTTAGCGGACTGTAAAACAATCTGTGCCATATCTAGTGACAAAACCATTAATATGAAGAAGGCGAGCACTAAGGAACAGAGAAGTGGGCGTGATGCTGATGGTGCACGCTACCAGTATAAAACATCCACCATACCCAGCTTCATGTCCAACTTAGCTGGGCAGCACAGGACAACACTGTCCATGTTGAACCAGTGCGAACAGTTGGTCAGTTGGATTGCTAAAGATGATGCTTCCTGTCGGTTAAGCACTACCCTCTCTTCCACCAAGTCCAGTCTTTGTAGCCAAGAGTCTGGTCAACCTAATGCTCACTCTGATCGTCCTTCCTCCCACCATGGAGAGGCTTGCCAAATGAGCGATCCCACATTCGGATATTCCAAGGATCTCTTTCCAGCACCACTATTACATTTGGCCCTTGCGCCCAGAATGCTTGAAGAGGGACCTGAGATATTGTGCCCTAATTCCCAACTTCTTGAGCCTTCACAGTTTCAAGAAGATGACGGTGGTGAACGACAATCATTCGTTCACGAGGTGGATGATGATGAGTCACAGTTGTCAATCACTGAGGTTATGGTTAGGTCAAGTCATGAGGATGAGCAGAGTGAGGAAGTGGAAGAGGAGGTGGTTGACGATGAGGTCACTGACCCAACATGGGAAGGTGAAAAGCCGAGCGAGGACAGCAGTACAGAGGGGGAGGCATCCGCAGCACCGCAACAGGCTGGAAGAGGCAGTGGGGTTGCAAAAGGGAGAAGTCGGCCCACACCAAACAGGCCCACAACCGTTACACCGAGCACCCCTATGCATAAAGCTACCTTGCCAAGGGGTAGATGTTCCGCAGTATGGCGCTTTTTTGATAAAGTGCAGACGACAAAAGAGTGGTAGTTTTCAACCTGTGCCATACAAAAATGAGCCGGGGAGTGAACACTAGCAACCTCACCACCACCAGCATGATCCGCCACATGGCATCCAAACACCCTAATAAGTGTGCCGAACGCCTGGGTCCACAATCTGGGTCTGCGGGTCACACCACTGCCTCCTCTTCCCCTGTGTTAAGCACTGCTGGCCAATCCCCTGTCGAAGGCGCAGGCCCAGATGCCCCTCGCCCTGCACCTAGACCTTCGCATGAACCATCAGCAACAACATCCACTTCCCTGTCCCAGCGCAGCGTCCAAATGTCCATAACAGTCATTTGAACCCAAGCGCAAATATACACTCACCCACCCACAGGCCATAGCACTAAATCCTCAACTTTCGAAATTACTGGCCCTTGAAATGTTGCCATTTAGGCTTGTGGACACTGAGGCCTTCCGCAGCCTGATCTCGGCGGCCGTGCCTCGGTACGCAGTCCCCAGCCGCCACTATTTTTCATAGTATGCCGTTCCCGCCTTACACCAGCGTGTGTCCCAGAACATCACCCGTGCCCTGACCAACGCAGTTACTGGGAAGGTCCACTTAACCACAGACACATGGACAAGTGCTGGTGGCCAGGGACGCTACATTTCCCTGACGGCACAATGGGTGATTGTTGTGGAGGCCGGGAGTGAGTCGTACCCTGGGATGGCACAGGTGCTACCCACACCCAGGATTGCGGGCCCTACATCCATCAGGGTCTCCGCCAGCAGCTATGTTACTGGCTCCAACCCCACTTCTCCTCCTCTGCCGCATCCTCCTCCACTTCCATCTCCAGCAGCAGTCCGCCATCAGTTGCTAGCTGGGAGCAGTGTAGCACTGCTGTGGGTAAACGTCAACAGGCCTTACTGAAGTGGAACTGCTTAGGGACAAACAGCACACCGCCGCAGAGCTGTGGCAGGGAAAAAGAGACCAGACCGAGCTGTGGCTCTCGCCACTCAACCAACACCCAGGCATGGTTGTGTCTGACAATGGCCGTAACTTGCTGGCGGCTTTGGAGCTCGGCAACCAGACACACATCCCATGCCTAGCCCACATCTTAAACTTAGTGGTTCAGAGGTTTATCAAAACCTCCCCCAATTTGCCAGAGCTACTAGAGAAGGCACGCCGCGTGTGTGCCCATTTCTGCAAGTCGTCCACAGCTTCAGTCGGTCTGTCAATGCTGCAGCAGCGCTCGCGGCTTCCAACTCACCGACTGTTGTGCGACGTGAGCACACGCTGGAACTCTACGTTCCACATGTTGTCCAGGCTTTGTGAGCAGCAGAGTGCAGTTGTGGAATACCAGCTGCAACATGGTCATCGCCTTTCGAGTCAACTGCCACTATTCACAAGCGAGGAGTGGGCTTTGATGTCAGACCTCTGTGAGGTTTTAAAAAACTTTGATGAATCCACACAGCTGGTTAGTGGCGATAATGCTATTATCAGCATAACCATCCCACTGCTGTGTCTACTCAAACGATCGCTGCTCACAATTGAGGATGACGCTCTAAATGTGGCAGACGAGGAAATGGGGGAGGACATTAGACAGCATGATAGCCTGACCACCCACAGTTCGTCTTCTCAGCGCGAATTGGACCATGAAAAGGAGGAGGAGCTGGAGACAGTTGCCTCTGCTACAGAGGGTAGTACCCATGGAACTTTAATTCCATCTGTTCAGCGTGGATGGGCAGAAGAGGAGGAGGATGAGGAGATGGAGAGTCATCATGATGTTGACATCGCGTTATACGCATTTTAGATAACACGGATTACTGGGTGTTTACCCTACTCGACCCCCGCTACAAAGAGAACTTCTCATCTCTAATTCCTGTGGTGGAGAGGACGAGTAAAACGGTGCAATACCATTAGGTACTTTTTGAGAGATTGCTCCAAAATTTTCCATCTGATATTGCGGCCGGCAGAGTCTGTACTTCCTTAGGCAACCAAGGAAGGGAGACAAGGGGAACACACAGCAGTTCCAATAAAGGCAGGGCAACACTCTCCAAAGCATGGGACACTTTCATGACACCCCGCCAGCAACCT
The DNA here is from genome assembly GCF_905171765.1 of Bufo bufo. Lineage (NCBI taxonomy): Eukaryota > Metazoa > Chordata > Amphibia > Anura > Bufonidae > Bufo > Bufo bufo. The sequence goes on along the minus strand of NC_053389.1, from coordinate 671,993,974 downwards.
CACCCTGAAGCGCGGCCTAGTGGTACAAGGAGGGAAAAGTTTTGGAAGATGGAGAAGGAATACATAGCAGAACGTGTTAGCGTCCTAAATGAACCCTGAGTGCCTTACAACTACTGGGTGTCCAAGCTGGACACGTGGCATGAACTTGCGTTCTACGCCTTGGAGGTGCTGGCCGGCCCTGCCGCCAGCTTTTTGTCTGAGCGTGTATTTAGTGCTGCTTTTGGCATTATAACAGATAAGCGTATCCGCTTGTCCACTGGCAATGCTGACAGGTTGACTCAGATAAAAATGAACAAGGGCTGGATTGCCCCTGACTTCTCAACTCCACCAATGGAGAGCTGAGCTGATGATGAACATAAAGGCAATTTCAATCTATCCTTTATTATGTACTCAATCTACTGTAGTGTATTCCCATGCACCTTTTCCACCACAAAAAAAGAGTATATGGTTGAGTCTTGTTTACTCCTCCTCCTCATCCAGATTGTGTATATATTCCCTCCACTCTAATTTTTTTATAGGGTCAGCTCAACTGCAGGCCCTCAACTAAATTTTTTTTATAGGGTCAGTTCAACTGAAGACCCTCAACTAAAATTTTTTTATAGGGTCAGCTGAACAGCATGCACTCGCATATAATGTTTTAGAGCATCAGCTGTACAGCATGCACTCGCATATAATGTTTTAAAGCATCAGCTGTACAGCATGCACTCGCATATAATGTTTTATAGGGTCAGCTCAACTGCAGGCCCTCAACTTCAATTTTTTTTTTATAGGGTCATCTTAACTGCAGGCCCTCAACAAAATTTTTTTTATAGGGTCAGCTCAACAGCATGCCCTCGCATATAGTGTTTTAGAGCGTCAGCTGTACAGCATGCACTTGCATATAATGTTTTAGAGAGTTATTTGAACAGCATAGAAACATAGAAACATAGAATGTGTCAGCAGATAAGAACCATTTGGCCCATCTAGTCTGCCCAATATATCTGAATCCTATGAATAGTTCCTGGCCCTATCTTATATGAAGGATAGCCTTATGCCTATCCCATGCATGCTTAAACTCCTTCACTGTATTTGCAGCTACCACTTCTGCAGGAAGGCTATTCCATGCATCCACTACTCTCTCAGTAAAGTAATACTTCCTTATATTACTTTTAAACCTTTGCCCCTCTAATGCACTTGCATATAATGTTTTAGAGCATCAGCTCACTTGCAGGCACTCAAATATCATGTTTTAAAACGTCAGCTCACCAGCAGGCACTCGCATATGATGTTTTAGAGCATCAGCTCACCAGCAGGCCCTCGCCCCTAATGTTTTAGAGGGTCAGCTCAGCAGCAGGCCCTCGCATATAATGTTTTACAGGGTCAGCTCACCTGCAAGCACTCACATATAATGTTTTACAGTGTCAACTCACCTGCAGGCACTCACATATAATGTTTTTTTACAGTCAGCTCATCTGCAGGCCCTCGCATATAATGTTTTACAGGGTCAGATCACCTACAGGCCCTCGCATATAATGTTTTACAGGGTCAGCTCAACTGCAGGGCCTCACATACAATGTTTTACAGGGTCAGCTCACCTGCAGGCCCTCGCATATAATGTTTTACAAGGTCAGCTAACCTGCAGGCCCTCACCTACAATCTTTTACAGGGTCAGCTCACCTTCTGATGACAACAGCGAAGTCTTGCCTGTTGGTACTCTGGCACACATGGCTGATTTCATGTTAGGCTGCCTTTCCCACAACATGCGCATTATATGCATTTTAGACAACATGGATTACTGGTTGTTCACCCTTCTCAACCCCCGCTAGAAAGAGAACTTCTCATCTCTCATTCCTCTGGTGGAGACGACAAGCAAAACGGTGCTATACCAGAAGGTCCTTGTTAAAAAATTGCTTCAAAGTTGGTAGGGCAGATATCCAAATTGATCGTCGCCGCCAAGGGGACGTGCGATCACCTAGAAGTTATCTAGAGTCAACAAAGCGGCAACAGGCCCTCACCTACAAGTCCAGCCTCAGTAGCCAAGAGTCTGGTCAACACAATCCTCACCATGATGGCACACTGGGTGAACGTTGTGGAGGCCGGGAACAAGTTGGCTGCTGGCACCAGACTTGCCCTACAATAGATCCTCGTTAACGGAAAGTGTACTCATTCCAATAACAGGGCCGCTTAGGAGCACTGTATTGTTATTTATCGTCACTACCTCCCCGAGTCGGGAGTGGGTAATTGCCATGCGCCTGCTGCCCTTCTTGGATTCTTCTGCTTTAATAACTTGACCCACCCTCTCTGGGTGGTTCACAATTAGGAAAAAAAAGGGGCAAGGCAACAACAGCAAATCAGATTTCAGCCGTTAACCTCCCTTGGATGTGGTATCCCTTTATCAAGCTCCCTCTCCGACATCGAACCTTGATTCCCCGTTACCCGTGATCACAATGGTAGGCGCAGAAAAGAACATCGAAAGTTGATAGGGCAGACATCCAAATGGATCGTCGCTGTCACGGGGACGTGCAATTGCCCAAAGGTTATCTAGAGTCACCAATGCGGCAGCAGGCCCTCGCCCCTAAGGTTTTAGATGGTCAGATCAGCAGGCCCTTGCTCCAAATGTTTGTTGGGATCACCTGCATGCCATCAATTATAATTTTTCAAGGGTGTGTATGATGCCCTCCTTTATGTGTAACAAAGGGTGTTTTGGAGTGCCGTTTCCTTGTAATTTTTGGCAGCCTTTTCACTTAGTGCATAGGCTTTATGAGTGTAGGAGTATCACTACCTGAACAATTGTACCACAATGTAAATGAGGCCCTCCTTTATGTGATATACAGGCTGTTTCGGAGTTGTAGCACTTGCACTTTATATACAATTGAATATACTGGAAAGAATGTTTCCTAACAATTTTTCCTGTAAAATAGATTTTTTGGGGGCGTACAACTCTGACAACATGGTTCGCAGCAGCGACCTGGGAGTCCAAGATGCATCCAGACATCGTCCCCATGCTGTTCCCAATCCATTTCGGTGGTGTTTCTGTCACTTTCTAACTTTTTCCAATGGACCAGGCACCCTCCCCTCTTCAGAGCAGGGGGTGCCTGGTTGTCTCTTATTGACTTCCATTATACTCGGGTGCTCGGCCGAGCACACGAATATAGCAATATGTTTGGGCCGAACACCTGAATACTTTGGTGCTTGATCATTACTAGTTTCTGATTGTATAGTTAGAGCCAGACAGGCATAACATTTTGTTTTGTTTATGTTTATTTTATGTACCACCCGCTGACAATAAATCTGGACAGTTGATGGAAAACTGAGGTTGCCTGGAATCTGTGCTCGATAGAGTGGACTCGTCGATCCCAGAGATGACCACCCTGCTACCTAACTCTTACAAGTGGTGGAGGATGCGGACACAAGAAATTCTGGCATTTAAAAAAATTGCTGAACATTTAAAGGGCCAGAGTTCGTTTGTTTTTTGTGCAGTGCACCAAAGACTGTTTCCTTCCTCTTGGAAAATGGAGGATGTAGTTAAAGCTACGTATGTTGCAAGCTGTTGCATCTCAACAGGAGGCTACCCATGTGCAGCAGAAGGCTACCAGAGTACAGCAAAAGGTGCTTGATGAAACCAGCTGCAGGCTGATGGTCCAACTGGAGGCTGCACAAGAGGTGTAAAGAAAAGACCGGAAGACCTTAACAGTTGTGGTGCAGCAACTAACCAGTGTGGCGGGATGGGTCCCAGGTATGGCAGATGCCACTCATTCCTCCATAAGTGCTAGTCACTTTTTGCAAAAGATGACAACTGCCAATGACGTGGAAGCCTACCTAACCACCTTCGAAAGGACTGCCGAGCGAGAGGGTTGGCCAAAGGTACACGCCTTGGAGTTACTCTTTCGGTCTGCGTACAACGTGTGCACAACTGGGACTACAGCATGGATAAACCTCCACGTTCCCAAATGCATGCCCTCATACACCTGACCAAGAAGTGGTTGCAGCCGGAGATCCTGACAGGCCCCCAGATGGTGGAGCAGGTTGTGATGGACCATTACTTAAGGGCTCTACCCGTTACCTTGCGCAAGTGGGTGGGCCATGGTGACCCCAAGAATGCTGACCAGATAGTGGAGATGGTGGAGAGGTGCTGAGTGTGATTTTGTGGGAGTGATAGCAGGTGGCTGAGTGTGGTTTGAAGCAGAGATCCTTGAAACTTAAGTTTTTTTTCATATATATATATATATATATATATATACACTGCTCAAAAAAATTAAGGGAACACTTAAACAACACAATGTAACTCCAAGTCAATCACACTTCTGTGAAATCAAACTGTCCACTTAGGAAGCAACACTTAGTGACAATCAATTTCACATGCTGTTGTGCAAATGGGATAGCCAACAGGTGAAAATTATAGGCAATTAGCAAGACGCCCCCAATAAAGGAGTGGTTCTGCAGGTGGTGTCCGCAGACCACTTCTCAGTTCCTATGCTTCCTGGCTGATGTTTTGGTCACTTTTGAATGCTGGCGGTGCTTTCACTCTAGTGGTAGCATGAGACGGAGTCTACAACCCACACAAGTGGCTCAGGTAGTGCAGCTTATCCAGGATGGCACATCAATGCAAGCTGTGGCAAGAAGGTTTGCTGTGTCTGTCAGCGTAGTGTCCAGAGCATGGAGGCGCTACCAGGAGACAGGCCAGTACATCAGGAGACGTGGAGGAGGCCGTAGGAGGGCAACAACCCAGCAGCAGAACCGCTACCTCCGCCTTTGTGTAAGGAGGAACAGGAGGAGCACTGCCAGAGGCCTGCAAAATGACCTCCAGCAGGCCACAAATGTGCATGTGTCTGCTCAAATGGTCAGAAACAGACTCCATGAGGGTGATATGAGGGCCCGACGTCCACAGGTGGGGGTTGTGCTTACAGCCCAACACCGTGCAGGACATTTGGCATTTGCCAGAGAACACCAAGATTGGCAAATTTGCCACTGGCGCCCTGTGCTCTTCACAGATGAAAGCAGGTTCACACTGAGCACATGTGACAGACGTGACAGAGTCTGGAGACGCCGTGGAGAACGTTCTGCTGCCTGCAACATCCTCCAGCATGACCGGTTTGGCATTGGGTCAGTAATGGTGTGGGGTGGCATTTCTTTGGAGGGCCGCACAGCCCTCCATGTGCTCGCCAAAGGTAGCCTGACTGCCATTAGGTACCGAGATGAGATCCTCAGACCCCTTATGAGACCATATGCTGGTGCGGTTGGCCCTGGGTTCCTCCTAATGCAAGACAATGCTAGACCTCATGTGGCTGGAGTGTGTCAGCAGTTCCTGCAAGACGAAGGCATTGATGCTATGGACTGGCCCGCCCGTTCCCCAGACCTGAATCCAATTGAGCACATCAATTTGCACTTCAGTACAGTATATTACCATGTACACCAATTATTTTGTCCTATATACCGAATATATATGTTTATATATATTATTTTTACCCTGGTGTTACTCTCCAGTACGAACCAGCACTGAACGTCGACCAGCCGAGCTCTATATCCATCTATCTATCTATTCATCTATCTATCTATCTATCTATCTATCTATCTATCTATCTATCTATCTATCTCTCGGTCACAGGAAAATCCCATTGTATTTATGTATTGAAGCAGTTATACACCTCTGCAGAACCCATAAAGAACATTAATTGTCCTTCTACCAGTACATTTCTAGTATAAAATATGAAACAAACATAAGTTAAAAAAACGCACAAAAGTCACAAAAACCCTTTAGATTAGATTAAATAATTTAATTGTTTAAAATGAAAAACATACATACAAATATGTTTTCTAACTAATAGATATGAACGAAGCAATCATACAACCTTTTCTATATATGAAGACACTGCACTAATTGCCAAGTATTTTTTTTTTTATTTTTAGTGCATACTTTTTAGTTTTTATATATTGTTTATAGATATATTTTCAAAAAAAAATTATTTTCATATAATTATGAGAATCCTTGTACTTTTATCATTTTCTTATATGCATATTTAAATGCATATGCATCCATGATTATTTTCTATACGATCTGGACCTAAAAGAAAAGCAGAAGTATCCACTCTGGAAGCCACCCGCCGCCATTAAAATATCTAACTTGAAAGGGAAAGCCAAGTTGCTGCATATTGGATTAACTATTTATTGATATCTATAAGACTGTAGTTATAAAAATAAATATTCTAAAAAGTTAACTATTCAGCGCTCAAGTAGAAAGAGGTAGGGTAACTGTACAGCCCCACGTATCTCTGGACCGAAAAACTCGTCTTCAAGTATTGTAAATGAATGTTACATTATAAAGAATAAAGAGATAGACAGGCACTCTATAACTGGAAACACCCAGATAAAAAATATAAACCAAAAGGAACCTTTAATATATAAAACATGTATAAAAATATAACAGGAAAATAAAAAAAAATTTAAAACATAAATCAGGAACCTGTAAAGTACGCACCACAATATTGCATCAAGCTAAAACACTTATCGACAGTTAGTTCAAAGCCACATAGGGTAGGAAGAATCAAACATCGATGCATATATTTCAACAAACGTATAGAAAATCCAACTTCTATTGATAGAGGATGTTTCCACCCAATTATAGCCACAAATATAGATATAGATGGTGTAAGTTGTACCAGTATAGAAAGTATTAATGAAACTATGTTGCAACAATGTGTTGTATCGAATTGCTCCTATTAGTCTAACAACACTGAATGTCTTAGGGCCCTTTCACACTTGCGTTCTTTTCTTCCGGCATAGGGTTCCGTCGTCGGGGCTCTATGCCGGAAGAATCCTGATCAGTATTATCCCCATGCATTCTGAATGGAGAGAAATCCGTTCAGGATGCATCAGGATGCATCAGGATGCCTTCAGTTCCGGAACAGAAAGCTTTTTGGCCGAAGAAAATACCGCAGCATGCTGCGCTTTTTGCTCCGGCCAAAAATCCGGAACACTTGCCGCAAGGCCGGATCCGGAATTAATGCCCATTGAAAGGCATTAATCCGGATCCGGCCTTAAGCTAAACGTCGTTTCGGCGCATTGCCGGAACCAACGTTTAGCTTTTTCTGAATGTTACCATGGCTGCCAAGACGCTAAAGTCCTGGCAGCCATGGTAAAGTGTAGTGGGGAGCGGGGGAGCAGTATACTTACCGTCCGTGCGGCTCCCCGGGCGCTCCAGAGTGACGTCAGGGCGCCCCACGCTCATGGATGACGTGATCGCATGGACACGTCATCCATGCGCATGGGGCGCTCTGACGTCATTCCGGAGCGCCCTGGGAGCCGCACGGACTGTAAGTATACTGCTCCCCCGCTCCCCACTACTACTATGGCAACCAGGACTTTAATAGCGTCCTGGGTGCCATAGTAACACTGAACGCATTTTGAAGACGGATCCGTCTTCAAATGCTTTCAGTTCACTTGCGTTTTTCCAGATCCGGCAAATGGAGTACACGCCGGATCCGGACAACGCAAGTGTGAAAGAGCCCTTAGTGCGGTGGAGCGTATCACTCCCAATAGAGTATATCCAGTATCAGGACGATCCCCTTTAAGTATATCTTGCCATAAAGTGCAGTTCACATAATAATTTATAAATGTCTCTTAGAGTAAATTGCATGACATTAATCACTGGGCCATTTTATGAGCCTGATGCATCCATGGGTCAGGTAAATATATACACAATTCATTTAGGATTAGGTTCGCAGTCCGGTACTAGCTGGTGCCTACAGTGGCATCCCACCTGGTATTAGTACCCTGACATTAATTACCTGTCCCGTCGCTCCAGCTACCCG
>NC_053389.1:671817884-671985687 GCF_905171765.1 Bufo bufo | reverse complement strand
GGAGAAGTAGTGGCGGCTGGGAACAACGTACTGTGGGACAGCAAGCGACATGAGCTGTTTGAAGCTGTCCGTCTCCACCAGCCTGAATGACAGCATTTCAAAGGCCAGTAGTTTAAAAATGCTGGCATTCAGGGCCAGGGATCGAGGGTGGCTAGGTGGGAATTTACGATTTCTATCAAAGGTTTGTGAGATGGCGAGCTGAACGCTTCTGTGTGACATGGTGGAGATGCTTGGTGACGGAGGTGGTGTTGTTGGTGGCACATCCTCTGTTTGCTGGGCGGCAGGTGCCAACATTCCTCCAGAGGCGGGGGAAGAGGCCGAGAAAAGGCTGAGGCAGCAGCAGAAGAGGGAGCAGGAGGGGCCTGAGCCCTTTCTTGGTTTTGAAGGTGCTTACTCCACTGCAGCCCGTGTCTCGCATGTAGATGCCTGGTCCTGCAGGTTGTGCTAAGGTTCAGAACGTTAATGCCTCGCTTCAGGCTCTGAATGCTCAGCGTGCAAACCACTCGGGTCTTGTCGTCATCACATTGTGTGAAGAAGTGCCATGCCAGCAGGGGCGTAACTAGAAGTGACTGGGCCCCACAGCAAATATTTGTAAGCGCCCCCCCCCCAGCGCGCTTCGCACCTCCCTCCTCCTGTGTAAACCCCACTCCTTTGGCACAGTGTAGCGGTATACTGTATATTGTGGGGCACAGTGTAGCGGTATACTGTATATTGTGGGGCACAGTGTAGGCTATATGTGTATAATATAAACATATTTCACATGAAAACTTACAGTTACTTGACCCTTGGGGATCTCGGACGCCACTTCAACACTTTGGCCGGGGGCTCGGCAGAGCTGATGTTGTGCTTTATCCTAATGAGAAAGATTTCATAATAAGGATTTGGAGAAGGGGCAGTGGGGTCGCAGAGCAGGGAGAGGCTGGTGCTGCTACTAGGGGGTCATACCATGGGGGAGTAATAAAGCCCACCATAATGCCCCCCCCCCCCCCGTAGTAATAATTCTCCTTATAATGTGACAGTGCAAAAATACCCCCTTGTAATGCCCCCAGTTGAGCTAATGTCCCCATAGTGCCCCCATAATGTCCCAGTATAAAATACCCCTATATAGTGCCCCCAGTAAATGCCTCCATAGTGCTCCTCTCCCCCCTTCCTGCTAGTGCCCCCCATAATGTACCAGTATAAAATGCCCCATATATAGTGCCCCAGTAGATGCCCCTCAGTGTCCGGCCTCTGATAGGCTGCCGGCCTAGTGTCCCCCATAATGCCCCCCCATCATGTGCCAGTATCAAGTGCCTGTCTCCTCCCCCACCCCCCACATGTCCCAGTATCATAGTGCCATCTCCCCCCCCCACAAAAAAAGTGCCAGTATCAAGTGCCTCTCCCCCCCCCCCTCATGTGCCAGTATCAGGTGCCAACCCCCCCCTCCCCCCAGGTGCCAGTATCAGGTGCCAACCCCTCCCCCCCCATGTGTCAGTATCAGGTGCCTCTCTCCCCCCCCCATGTGCCAGTATCAGGTACCAACCCCCTCTCCCCCCAGGTGCCAGTATCAGGTGCCTCCCCCCATGTGCCAGTATCAGGTGCCAACCCCCCCCCCTCCCCCCCCAGGTGCCAGTATCAGGTGCCAACCCCTCTCCCCCCCCATGTGCCAGTTTCAGGTGCCTCCCCCCCCCCATGTGCCAGTATCAGGTGCCAACCCCTCTCCCCCCCATGTGCCAGTATCAGGTGCCTCTTCCCCCCCCCCCCAGGTGCCAGTATCAGGTGCCTCTCCCCCCCCCCATGTGCCAGTATCAGGTGCCAACCCCCCCCCAGGTGCCAGTATCAGGTGCCAACCCCTCTCCCCCCCCCCCAAGGTACCAGTATCAGGTGCCAACCCCTCTCCCCCCCCCATGTGCCAGTATCAGGTGCCAACCCCCCCTCCCCCCCAGGTGCCAGTATCAGGTGCCAACCCCTCTCCCCCCCCATGTGCCAGTATCAGGTGCCTCTCTTCCCCCCCATGAGCCAGTATCAAGTGCCCCCCGCTCCCCCCATGGCAGTAACTGTCGGGTATTAAAAAAAAATAAATAAACACTTCTACTTACCTCCATGTCAGCGATGCGATGCAGTCTCTTCCTGTGTCCCGCCCTGTATGTCCATATATGGAGTCAGTGCTTGTATTTCAGAAAAGGTTTCTGCTGGGATTCGAACCCACGACCATCTGTATCAGATGCAAAGCACCTAACCTCTAGACCATAACAGATGCCTTGCTGCTAGTTGAAAAAAAATGAGACTTCAACTGTTATAGCTGGCTAAGTGTACATCTATACACATGACAGCTGCTCATTTATAGAGATATAGCAGAGCTGAGTGTGCTGGGACAGCTGTCATATAGAGATATAGCAGTGCTGGGTGTGTTGGGGCAGCTGTCATGTGTATAGATGTACACTTAGCCAGCTATAACAGTAGAAGTCTCATTTTTTTTCACTCAGTTGTAATGCAGCCTTTATGGTTGTGAGGGTAAATGCTTTGCCTCTGATACATATTAAGACTTTGGAGTTTGTGGGTTCGAATCCCAGACACATCAGAAGATTTTAGGAGACAGTAAGATTAGATCACATTAGCGAGGGGGCCTGGTCAGCTGCTGTGAAGGGTCCCTGAACAGTAAGACATCGATATTTACCGAACTTGTAAATAAACTGTCACACACGCTGCCGGGATGCCAGCTGCTTCCCCTGCTTCCCCGGTAGTTACGCCACTGCATGCCAGGAATCTCCTTGAAGCTGCCTTTGGTGTGCTTGGTCCCTGGTGACGGTGGCCAGTAGCAGGCGAACTGTTTTGGCGATGGCTGCTCTGCTTTTGCACCCTGCACCCACTTTTGCTACGGTGTTAGCTCTGTCTCACCACTGCCTCTTCCTCCGAACTCTAAAAGTCAGTGTCATGACCTTCATTCCATGTGGGGTCTAGGACCTCATCGTCCCCTGCATCGTCTTCCACCCAGTCTTCCTCCCTGAACTCCTTGCAGAAAGACGAAGCAGTTGGCACCTGTGTTTCGTCATTGTCAGACATGCTGAGGTGGTATTCCTATGTCCTCATCAGGAAACATAAGTGGTTGTGCGTCAGTGCATTCTATGTCTTCCACCCCTGGGGAAGGGCTAGGTGGATGCCCTTGGGAAACCCTGTCAGCAGAGTCTTCAAACAGCATAAGAGACTGCTGCATGACTTGAGGCTCAGACAGGTTCCCCAATATGCACGGGGGTGATGTGACAGACTGATGGGCATGGGTTTTAGGCGCCACCTGTGCGCTTTCTGCAGAAGACTGGGTGGGAGATAATGTGAACGTGCTGGATCCACTGTCGGCCACCCAATTGACTAGCGCCTGTACTTGCTCAGGCCTTACCATCCTTAGAACGGCATTACGCCCGACCAAATATCGCTGTAGATTCTGGCGGCTACTGGGACCTGAGGAAGTAGGTTCAGTAGGACGTCCTCTCCCTGCACCAGAGGCTCCACCAACACTACCACCACGACCATGATCGAGTCCCTTATTAGATGTTTGCATCATAGTTAGCGTTCACAAAGCAAAATAAAAAGTGGTTGTCTGTTAAAAATAATAAACCGCCAATAAAAACCCTGATGTAGGGTATTGCACTCAATTATTATTTTTTAAACTCTATATGACGGCGGTATTTGTGGCCTAAATTTCACAGTAACTTATGCATGTCTAATCCCAGATGTGCAGTATATCAGAGGGTTTTTTCACCCAAGTAATCAAAAAGCCGTATTTCTGGCCTAAATGTGACAGTCACTTATGCACGTCTTATCCCAGATTTTGCAGTATATTAAAGGGTTTTTTCACCCCAGTAAGCAAAAAGATGTATTTCTGGCCTAAATGTGACAGTCACTTATGCACGTCTTATCCCAGATGTGCAGTATATCAGAGGGTTTTTTCACCCCAGTAACCAAAAAGATGTATTTCTGGCCTTAATGTGACAGTCACTTATACACGTCTTATCCCAGATGTGCTTTATATTATTTATTTATTTTCACCCCAGTAACCAAAAAGATGTATTTCTGGCCTAAATGTGACAGTCACTTATGCACGTCTTCTCCAGATGTAACATAGTAACATAGTACATAAGGCCGAAAAAAGACATTTGTCCATCCAGTTCGGCCTGTCATCCTGCAAGTTGATCCAAAAAAAAACCTGTGAGGTAGAGGCCAATTTTCCTCACTTTAGGGGAATAAAAAATTCCTTCCCGACTCCAATCAGGCAATCAGAATAACTCCCTGGATCAACGATCCCTCTCTAGTAGCTATAGCCTGTAATATTATTACACTCCAGATGTGCAGTATATAATAGAGGGTTTTTTCACCCCAGTAACCAAAAAGATGTATTTCTGGCCTAAATGTGACAGTCACTTATGCACGTTTTATCCCAGATGTGCAGTATATTAGAGGGTTATTTCACCCCAGTAAGCAAAAAAGATGTATTTCTGGACTTGCAGACATGCAGATAGCCTGTGCTGGTGCACTATTGTTGCATAAAATGGCTGCCGATTATGTGTTGATATTGACAAACTGAAGTAAAAAAAAGTTTGTTTTCAGCAGTAGTTGGCTCAGGGCAGGCTTAAAAAAATTATGCACTGCACCAACAAAACACATTTGCTGTAGATCGCTGAGTGAAAAAAGCAGTTCTTGATAAGATTTCTCCCTGATCTCTCCCTCACAGCAGCTGCAGCCTCTCCCTTCACTAATCCGAGCAGAGTGACGGGCGGCGCTTTTTGATCGCTTGGTGTTGCACTTTTAGTGATGTAAGGTGACAAAAATTGCTTTTTTTTACCCAGTTTTTATTTTGTATTTTTCATGTTGTCTATCAGATTGGGGGGAACATGTGATATATTTATAGAGCTGGTCGTTATGGACGCGGTGATACCTAATATGTGATTTTTTTCTTTTTATTATAAAATCAGAGGAAAGGGGCAGGGTTTTTTTTCATTTTTTTTTATTTGAAACTTAATTTTTTTATTCAAAACACTTTTTTAAACTTTTTTTTTTCAACTTTATTTCTGTCCCACTCTGGGACTTCCACTTTTGGGGGTTTGATCCCCTCTTCAATGCAGTACAATACATCTGTATTGTAATGCATTGCCTGTTCGTGTACTACAGTGAGTAGTACACAAACAGGTTACCTAGGAGACCCAGCCTGAGGCTGGATCTCCTCGGCACCCGTAGAAGGCAGGTCCCGTGCAGGGAATTGATCAGCCTCTGCACGGAATTGGGCTGCCTTGTCACGCATCGGGTCCCCACCACAGCAGCGTGGGGACTCGATGCGCTCTTTCACCAGCCGCAAACCACTTCTATGTCGCGGTCAGCCCAGACCGCGGCATAGACGGGGTTAATCCGCCTGCATCGCTGTAAACAGCGATGCCGACGGACACAGCAGGGGCCCGACTACCAGGGACTGCCAGACCCCTGCAGTGATCGGGCGCGCATCGCTCCATTGGCCGCCCGATCATCCCGCCGTGCATATATGGCGGGATGCATTCTGGTATATATGCCAAAGGAGGATCAGGGTTTTACTGTTCTCCCAGTTCCCCGATCTTCCCTTGGCGAAAGGCCCCCACCCCCTGTCTTCTGTAAAAATCCCCAGTTGTCTCGTCACTTCCTATGGTCTTAGGTACTTTTGGTTTGTACACCTGAGTAAGTGAAGACAATATAATACAGCAGAACACACTGCATTTGAAATATTCATTGTGTACAAGTCCTTATTCTTGACTTGAAAGGTTTTAAACCTTTTAAGACACTTTTTAAGGGATTCTTCTATATTTAATGTACCAGACTGAACTAGTAGTACCCATATCAAAAAACGCATATAAGGAAAGTAATTGCAGCCATGCCGCAGTAAAAACGCATCAAAAACGTAATATGTGCAATATATGGATTTATTCACCTTATGGACATAAGGACCAATATAACAACTATTTAGACTCATAAGTCCTAATGTGAATAGCCTAAATAAGTAAGAAGGAGAATAAATAATGATCTTCACTCCGGATCTTCATTCTTACCGAATGGATAGTATAAAAAGGACAAGATTGACCATATGTGGGTGACCACTGATGAAGGAGTCAGGCTTAGACTCCGAAACGCATTTGGTGAAATATTAATATACCCGCAAGTTTATTTTTGGAAGAAATACAACTTGAAGCGCTTCACCCATTGGTATCTTGCCGATTCCGGTCCGCGATCAGACAGCCCGCCAGCCGGGACGCGAGTACTTTATTAACACTTGGGACGCTGATCCAACCAGCAGCATGTGGGACGCTGTCAGCGGAGCTGAGGCAGAGGACGGGACTCACAAGGAAAGCGGGTAGCTGGAGCGACGGGACAGGTAATTAATGTCAGGGTACTAATACCAGGTGGGATGCCACTGTAGGCACCAGCTAGTACCGGACTGCGAACCTAATCCTAAATGAATTGTGTATATATTTACCTGACCCATGGATGCATCAGGCTCATAAAATGGCCCAGTGATTAATGTCATGCAATTTACTCTAAGAGACATTTATAAATTATTATGTGAACTGCACTTTATGGCAAGATATACTTAAAGGGGATCGTCCTGATACTGGATATACTCTATTGGGAGTGATACGCTCCCCCGCACTAATACATTCAGTGTTGTTAGACTAATAGGAGCAATTCGATACAACACATTGTTGCAACATAGTTTCATTAATACTTTCTATACTGGTACAACTTACACCATCTATATCTATATTTGTGGCTATAATTGGGTGGAAACATCCTCTATCAATAGAAGTTGGATTTTCTATACGTTTGTGGAAATATATGCATCGTTGTTTGATTCTTCCTACCCTATGTGGCTTTGAACTAACTGTCTATAAGTGTTTTAGCTTGCTGCAATATTGTGGTGCGTACTTTACAGGTTCCTGATTTATGTTTTTAACATTTTTTATTTGCCTGTTATATTTTTAAACATGTTTTATATATTAAAGGTTCCTTTCGGTTTATATTTTTTATCTGGGTGTTTCCAGTTATAGAGTGCCTGTCTATCTCTTTTATTCTTTTTACATTTTTCTGACTGGGTGAGTCAATTTGACATTGAGCACATGAAAGCAGACAGGTGAGCCGTGTAGACTTTGTATTTCAATGTTACATTATGTAACATTACTGCAGTGAATGAATCAGGACATTAGCATCAAACTTCGCTGTTAATACTGTATTTACCTCACTCCTCACTGTGTATTGCGATATGTTCTGTGTGCTTGAGTTGCTGCTTACTATGAGTCAACGCTTGCCTGTTTAAATAGTTAACCCCTTTTGTTCAACACTGTGGAGTTACTGTCTCGATCTCGTAGAATACCTTTAAACGAGGATTATGGATTAATTGTAATTGTACAAATCTATGTGTACAGTATGTGTGTGTATTAATGTGTATATTTTTTGTATGTACAGTACAGACCAAAAGTTTGGACACACCTTCTCATTCAAAGAGTTTTCTTTATTTTTATGACTATGAAGGCATTAAAACTATGAATTAACACATGTGGAATTATATACATAACAAACAAGTGTGAAACAACTGAAAATATGTCATATTCTAGGTTCTTCAAAGTAGCCACCTTTTGCTTTGATTACTGCTTTGCACGCTCTTGGCATTCTCTTGATAACGTGGAGGCGAAAGCGGCATGACTTGGCCAAGTTGCAGGTGTGGCTGGGCAGAAACCACATTCACCCATAGGGCCTTAAAGGACATGTATTGTCCCTGACCGTAGTTACAGCCCCACACGTCGGCGCTGCCGTGCCCTTTGGCAGACACCGACAGGCTCATAGACGGCTTGGGACTCTCCACCTCGGCACGGCACAAGCCATCAGTTCTCTGAAACACGTTCCCTGAAGAAGCGAGGCGAAACGCGTGTCGGGCTAGGAGCCATCATCTTGATTTCCTCTCCTGGTTAGTATGGGCTGCTCCACTGTCTCCTTCACTTGTTTGTTGCATGTGGGCAGTGGCGTCTCTAGCTTTCAAATTTTGGGGGGGCACACTGGGGGCCAGGACAAAAGTAGGGGGGGCAGCTATAACAACGATACATTTACACAAGTACGCTTAGAAATGCTGCAATACTTTACCCAATACCTAAAACCGCAACAGGGAAGAAAAGTCCAGCTGTCTGTGGATGACACTTTTATAGAGAGGGGGATCTGTGGATGACACTGCTATGGGGGGGATCTGTGGATGCCACATACCGTATATAGCATCTTATGCTATATGTGTCACCCACAGATCCACCCCATGACAGTGTCATCCCCATTTCCCCCTCCATAACAGTGTCATCCACAGATCTCCCTCCCTATAACAGTGTCATCCACAGATCTCCCTCCCCGCCTCTCACAGGAGTGTACATATATAAAATAAACATATTTCACATGAACACTTACAGTTACTTGGCTTGGCCCTTGGGGATCTCGGACGCCACTTCAACACTTTGGCCGGGGGCTCGGCGGAGCTGATGTTGTGTTTTATCCTAATGAGAAAGATTTCATAATAAGGATTTGGAGAAGGGGCAGAGGGATAGTAGAGCAGAGAGAGGCTGGTGCTGCTACTAGGGGGTCATACCATGGGGGAGTAATAAAACCCACCATAATGCCCCCCAGTAGAAATAATTATCCTTATAATGTGCAAAACATACCCCCTTATGCCCCCAGTTGAGCTAATGTCCCCCATAATGTGCCAGTATAAAATACCCCTATATAGTGCACCAGTAAATGCCTCCATAGTGCTCCTCTCCCCCCTTCCTGCTAGTGCCCCCCATAATGTACCAGTATAAAATGTCCCATATATCGTGCCCCAGTAGATGCCCTCAGTGTCCCCCATAATTTGCAAGTATAAAATACCCCTTCTTAGTGCCCCCCGTAGATGACTCCATAGTACTCCTCTCTCCCCTTCTCCATAGTACCCACCATAATGTGTCCCAGTAAAAAATGCTACTGTACAGAGCGCCCCATATAAAACACCCCTTCTTTGTGGCCTCAGTAGATGCCCCTATAGTGCCTACCAATAATGTGCCAGTAATAAGTGCCCTCAATAACGTGCCAGTAACAAGAGCCCCCCAATGTGCCAGTAATAAGCCCCCATCACGTGCCAGTAATAAGCCCCCATCACGTGCCAGTAATAAGCCCCCCATCACGTGCCAGTAATAAGCCCCCCATCACGTGCCAGTATTAAGCCCCCCCATGTTCTAGTATTAAGTCCCCCCATCATCATGTGCCAGTATTAAGTCCCCCCATCATCATGTGTCAGTATTAAGTCCCCCCCATCATCATGTGCCAGTATTAAGTCCCCCCCATCATCATGTGCCAGTATTAAGTCCCCCCCATCATCATGTGCCAGTATTAAGTCCCCCCCATCATCATGTGCCAGTATTAAGTCCCCCCATCATCATGTGCCAGTATTAAGTCCCCCCCATCATCATGTGCCAGTATTAAGTCCCCCCCATCATCATGTGCCAGTATTAAGTCCCCCCCATCATGTGCCAGTATTAAGTCCCCCCCATCATCATGTGCCAGTATTAAGTCCCCCCCATCATCATG
Source organism: Bufo bufo (assembly GCF_905171765.1). Lineage (NCBI taxonomy): Eukaryota > Metazoa > Chordata > Amphibia > Anura > Bufonidae > Bufo > Bufo bufo. Next base: position 671,976,099 of record NC_053389.1, on the reverse strand, counting down.
TGCCAGTATTAAGTCCCCCCATCATCATGTGCCAGTATTGTAATAAGCCCCCCCAATGTGCCAGTAACACTATTGTAAAAAAAAAAAAAAAAAAACACTTATACTTACCTAAGTGTCAGCGATGCGATGCAGCCTCTTCCTGTGTCCCACGCTGTAATGTAAGGCTCAGGCGGCACGATGACGTCATTGCGCCGGCCTCTGATAGGCTGCCGGCCTAGTGCCTGCAGCCAGGGGCGTACATAAAAATCACTGGGCCCCATAGCAGGAATCTAAATTGGGCCCCCATTCCCCTTTTATAGCCCCTCCCTTTGTTCCATTAACTATTCTTGCTGCTGCGTTTTATAATTTATGCCATCAGGGCCGGATTGGGATTACAAAACAGCCCTGGCACACAAAAGAGGTATAATAGATGCAGATGTATATTATATACAGCAGTGTACAGTTATGTGAGGTACGCGGTATAATAGATGCAGTGTGTACAGGTATATAGTATATTCCCTAGTGTTCTGATATGTGAGGTACAGGGTATAATAGATGCAGTGTGTACAGGTATATAGTATATACAGCAGTGTACTGATATGTGAGGTACGGGGTATAATATATGCAGTGTATACAGGTATACAGTATATACAGTAGTGTAATATGTGAGGTACGAGGTATAATAGATGCAGTGTGTACAGGTATATAGTAAATACAGCAGTGTATTGACACCTCGTACCTCAGATATCAGTACACCGCTGTATATACTATATATCTGTACACACTGCATTTATTATAACTCGTACCTCACATATATAGTATATACAGAAGTGTACTGATATCTGTACACACAGCATCTATTATACCTTGTACCTCACATATCAGTGCACTGCGGTATATACTATATATCTGTACATATTTCATGTATAATACTGTGTAATATATGCAGTGTGTGTGCATGTATGTGTGTGTATCTATATATATATATATTACACACAGAGCAGTGTATTGATGTGACACATAGAAGGTATAATACTGTAGATGCAGTGTTTATAGAAATATGTGGTCAGTTATACATTATGGTCACTGTGTGTGTGAGGTACATGAGGTAGTGGTCACTGTAACTGTCTGAAGTATTATATATGAGTGAGCAATGAGTAAAAACAGGGCATGGGGGGGGGGGTAAATGATGAGAAGTGGAGGACCTCCTCATACCTCTCCATTCCAGTCTGTATGGATCAATGCAGAGCTGCTTGCGAACTTCTAATACTTGCTATTAGGGGTTGAAGGACCTGTGATGATGTCATCACAGGTCCTGGCAGATATACCTTTGAAACCTAGGAACTACACCATTTTTGGTGCAGTTCCTTTGCTAGATTCTGCAGGACCTGTGATGTTGAAGATGATGTCATCACAGGTCCTGGCAGATGCACTGTTCTAACCTGGGAACTACACTTTACACTGTGCAGTTCCCTTACAGGACCTGTGATGACATCATCAAAGGTCCTTTAGCTTTAGAAAGATAAACAGGAGCAATTAGGGGGCGGGGCCTCTCCTCCACTTCGGGGCCTGCCTGCAGCCTATCAGAGGAAGGGGAAGGGACACGCCTCTCCCTCCCCTGCACCTCCGCTGGCACAGGCAGTTTACAATGGAGATGAGCGCAATGGAAGCGCTCATCTCCCTGTGCCCGGCGGCGGCTCACTGGGGGGGGGGGGTCATTTTAGATGGGGGGGGCACAGCATGATGTAGGGGGGGGCCGTGGCCCCCTCTGGCCCCCCCCCTGGCGACGCCACTGCATGTGGGTCAGTATTCTGTCACACTTTTGTGCTGACCTCCCTGCAACATTATCGCAATGAATGTGATTGTATTGTGACATGTGGTTTGTTACACAGTTGCTTATCCCCTGTGTGGGTATATACATGTAGTATTACTATTATATCACATCAGTATAGGTATGCAACTTCTTTACTCAGCCCAGTTTTACCATCTGTATTTTCAGTTTGAGGACTGATGGTGGCTCTTTTTGTTCTTTTTGTACTTGTCACATTATCCTCCTGCATCACTACCATTATATATAATCGCAACATTGTACTATTTATCTATTCTCTTTTTTTAACTAATAAAGATTGAGTTATAATATATGTGTAAGACTTTCACACATATTAATCTATTTGCTAGCAAAAAAAATTTTGGTTGTCAGTTCTCTAAAAGGTGTGGAGTCCACCACTTGGAAAGGGAGGGACTGCAGCACCAGAAACTTGGACAGGAGCACGTTCAGCTTCTGCGTCATTGGATGTGTGCACGCATACTGCTGTCTCTTGGCAATCACTTCGGTGATCGATTGCTGACGGAATGACTGACGAGGAGTAGGAGGAGCAAGAACTTCTGGACCAGCAGAAGATGGGAATGAGAGACAGCTCCCTTCGGCTGAGGTGCTGGAGCCTTGACTGCCTGAAACCTGGTGTGTGCCACTGGCTGATGCAGTGGTTGCTGCATCTGGCTGAACCACCACATCGGAGCCACGGTTCTCCCAGGCCACTGTATGCTGATGCTGCATATGTTGATGCAGGGCCGTAGTGCCAACATTGGCACCCTGGCCATGCTTCACCTTCTGCCCACAGATGCGTTATATGGCCACGTTCACCTCCTCTGGCGCTTTAAAAAAAAAACTGCCACACCGCCGAATAGTTGATTTTCCCCAACAGTCCGCACTGACTGATTGCTACTGCCGCTGCCTCTGCGAACCCCTGCACCACTACTTACCGGGCAGGTAGGTGGCTGCGAAGCAGGTGGTCTACCCCGGGCACGTTTGGCTCCCGATCTCCCACTGCTGCCACCCTGCTGACTCCCTGCTACGTTAGCGACTTGCTGGCTCAGCTCCTGCCTGATGGGCAAGCTGCCACCCTCTTCTCCTGATGATGGCGAAGCCCCTTCTTCACCCGGCTCCCAAGTGCGATCGGCTTCATCATCATCGAGGAGTGTCTGCACATCACTAATGTCCTCCTCAACGGCCTCTGGTTAAGGAGCCTGACCACTCGCAACACAAGCTACCATGCCACTCTCCTCATCACTACTTGCCCACCTAGCGGAGGAAGTGGTGGAAACCTCCTCCACATCTTGGCTGAGCAGTAGCTGCTGACTGTCCTCTAGTAGCTTATCCTCACTGAAAAGTGAAGCTAAGCCCACTGCATGTAGTACTTCTTGCAGTGATGGAACAGAAAAGGCCAGAGGCAGGTTGAGGACAGGTGAGGGCACAGGGCCTGCTCCCAGGCCATCCCAACTAAGGATTGTGTCTGACAAACCCACCAACTGTTGGCTGGGGGTGTCTGATGTCACTTGGGATGACGTGGATGACCAAGTTAACCAATCAAGAACCGCAGGGTTGCTAGTCAAGACATGACCGCTAGATGACACCGGGAGCTCAGGCCTCTCGCTGCGACTACTGCTGCCAAGACCCCTTACTCTGCTGCGACCTCTGCCTCTCCTCTGTGCATGGCCTGGCACTTCTCTGCCTGACATACTTGTAGCTGAACTAAACAATTGAAATGGAAATTAAGGCCACTAAACGCTTTCACCACAATTAACTGCTGAAATGCACTGAGAATATATTTTTCTTGTTGTAGTAAAATACGACTCTATATGCTTTGACCAGAAAAAAATTAAAGAGTGAACTGCATATATATATTTCTTGAATTACTGAAATAAGCTTTCACCAGAAATAAGTGCAACAGTGCAGTGCGTATATATTTTTCTTTTTTTAATGTAATACGCCCCTATACGCATTTAACAGAAATAACTGCAACAGTGCAGTCTGTATATTTTTTTATTTTTTTAATGAAATACGCCACCATACGCTTTCGCCAGAAATAATTGCAGAAGTGACCTGAGAATATGTATTTCTTGTTGGAATGAAATAGGCCACTATATGCTTTAACCAGAAAACAATTAAATAGTGAAGTGCGTATATATTTTTCTGGTAGTACTGAAATACGCCCCTATACGCTTTCACCAGAAATAACTGCAACAGTGCAGTGCGTATATATTTTTCATTTTTTTACTGTAATACGCCCCTATACGCTTTGACCAGAAATAACTGCAACAGTGCAGTGTGTATATATTTCTTGTTGGACTGAAATACGCCCCTATATGCTTTCAACAGAAATAACTGCAGAAGTGAAATGCGGATATATTTTTCTTGTCGTACTCAATAGGATACTAAGATATAAGCCACTAAAGGCTTTCCAACATAACACTTGCAGCCCAATAACAAAAAGCTGCAATGACAGAGCTGTCTAATGACTATTTGGATCCCCAAATAATTGTTCCCTGCACTTGCAAATCACTTTCCTATCAATGTCCCTAGTGCCTTCTGTTGTCTCTCCCTGCACTAAGATGCTGTGAAATGATTCCTCCCTATCCTTTCACTGCACTTATAAATCCTTTTAAAAAAAAAATATTTAAACAGAGGTTTTTCCAATTGCTGTCCCTTGCGCCTTCACACGTCTGTCCCTGCACTCTGAATGCTGTAAAATGACAGAATCTGAAATGGCTGCCGCATTTATAGGGCTGTGACATCACAGGGCTGGCTGGCTGCTGATTGGCTGCATGCAGGCATGTTAATCTGGGTGATCCCGCCTTCCCAGAGTTCCTTGCCCCATGCCCTCAGTCCTCACACGTGTAGCCGCCATTTTAGAAAAATTGTGATTCGTTACCACAAAGCGCGAGGAAATTCGCATTAGTTGAGAATTTAATTTCTCCTGAAATTGAGATCAAATTCCACTTTGATTCGCTCATCTCTAATCGCTTTATTATACATTATGTATAGTTTCACATGAATGGGGTGATAATTCTAATGGTTTTGATTGGTGTGGGCGTTTTTCTTTTATGTATTTAACTATTTTTTATTTATTTTTTTACTTTTTTTTTAAATATATTTCTACTACAAAAAGACCTTTGAGGATACATAGAAACATAGAATGTGTCGGCAGATAAGAACCATTTGGCCCATCTATAGGGTTGAGCGAACCCGAACTATAAAGTTCGGGTTCGTACCGAACTTTAGGATTTTTGGACCCCGGACCCGAACCCAAACATTTCCGTAAAGGTTTGGGTTTGGTGTTCGGCGATTTCTTGGCGCTGTTTGAAAGGCTGCAAAGCAGCCAATCAACAAGTGTTTAACTCTGTGCCCTTAGAAGCCATCACAGCCATGCCTACTAATGGCATGGCTGTGATTGGCAAGTGCAGCATGTGACCCAGCCTCTATATAAGCTGGAGTCACGTAGCGCTGCACGTCACTCTGCTGTTACTAATGTACGGAGAGGACGCGGCTGGTGATTTCACAGAGAGAATAGGAGAGAATCTTTGTTTCAGAACGTGAATCTCTCAGCGATTGACATACATTTAGTTGTGTGGGTGCAGGGCACAATCTTTTTACCCTGCCCTGAGCCCAGTGACGAAAAAAAATTACTTTTATCCGTCTGTTAGTTAGGTGGGAGGCGGCAGCGGCCCATTTATGCAAGCTCAGTGCACCAGAACTGCATCTGAGCTTTTGTGACATTGAAATCCAATCTTGGAAAACTGCACTAATAATCTGGTTGTAAAAAATCACCCTTTTTTGGCAATATACAACATCTGGTGCATTTTCAGGATTAGTCAGTGTGCAATTTAAGCTAGGAATACAGCCATAATTTTCTGGGTTTTTTAAAACACCCTTTTTGCGCAAAATACACTATTTTAAATCCCTGGCTGCATCTGGACGTGTGAAATTCAAACGTTATATACAGCTTTCATATTCTGTCGGTTAAAAAAACTTTTTGGGCAATATACAACATCTGGATTAGTCAGTGTGCAATTTAAGCTAGAAATACAGCCATAATTTTCTGGGGTTTTCAAAACACACTTTTTTTTTGCCAAAATCCACTATTTTACAGCAAGTGTGAAATTCAAGTTTAATATATACAGCTTTCACATTCTTTTAGTAAAAAAAACACACTTTTTTGGCAATATACAACATCTGGATTAGTCAGTGTGCAAATTAAGCTAGAAATACAGCCATCATTTTCTGGGTTTTTCAAAACACACTTTTTTGCCAAAATACACAATTTCACAGCTCTTGCAGCATCCGCACGTGTGAAATTCAAGGGTTATATACTGCTGTCATATTCAGTTATTAAACAAACACCCGTTTCATCAAAAAAAGTTTATTTGGCACCCTTTGCTGCATATGTCATTGTGAGATACACCCTTTTATATACAGGGGTTCTATTCAGGTATTTGAAATACAGCAATTTTGGGAAAACAAATTTAATTGAGGCCTAGTCTACAGGGTGGGCCATTTATATGGATACACCTTAATAAAATGGGAATGGTTGGTGATATTAACTTCCTGTTTGTGGCACATTAGTATATGTGAGGGTGGAAACTTTTCAAGATGGGTGGTGACCATGGCAGCCATTTTTAAGTCGGCCATTTTGAATCCAACTTTTGTTTTTTCAATAGGAAGAGTGTCATTTGACACATCAAACTTATTGGGAATTTCACAAGAAAAACAATGGTGTGCTTGGTTTTAACGTAACTTTATTCTTTCATGAGTTATTTACAAGTTTCTGACCACTTACAAAATGTGTTCAATGTGCTGCCCATTGTGTTGAATTGTCAATGCAACCCTTTTCTCCCACTCTTCACACACTGATAGCAACACCGCAGGAGAAATGCTAGCACAGGCTTCCAGTATCCGTAGTTTCAGGTGCTGCACATCTCGTATCATCTGAAGGCAATCGTCTATGCTGTGAAGATACGAAATGTGCAGCACCTGAAACTACGGATACTGGAAGCCTGTGCTAGCATTTCTCCTGCGGTGTTGCTATCAGTGTGTGAAGAGTGGGAGAAGAGGGTTGCATTGACAATCCAACACAATGGGCAGCACATTGAACACATTTTATAAGTGGTCAGAAACTTGTAAATAACTCATGAAAGAATAAAGTTATGTTAAAACCAAGCACACCATTGTTTTTCTTGTGAAATTCCCAATAAGTTTGATGTGTCAAATGACCCTCTTCCTATTGAAAAAACAAAAGTTGGATTCAAAATGGCCGACTTCAAAATGGCCGCCATGGTCACCACCCATCTTGAAAAGTTTCCCCCCTCACATATACTAATGTGCCACAAACAGGAAGTTAATATCACCAACCATTCCCATTTTATTAATGTGTATCCATATAAATGGCCCACCCTGTAGATCAGGGCGTGTGAGATACACCCTTTATATACAGGGTTTATATTGAGTTATTTGAAATACAGCCGTTTTGGGCACAAATTTGTAATTGAGGCCTATTCTGGATCAGGGCGTGTGAGATACACCCTTTATATACAGGGGTTATATTCAGTTATTTGAAATACAGACATTTTAAGCACACATTAATTGCAGCCTAGTGTGGGTCAGGGCATGTGAGATACACCCTTTATATACGGGGGTTATATTCTTCTATTAATAAAATACCCTTTTTTGGGCAAAATACACCATTATTCTGCCCTTGCAGCATCAAGACGTTTAAAATTCCAGGGTTATATACTGCTGTCATATTCAGTTATTAAACAAACACCCGTTTGGGGAAAAAAAATATATTTGGCAGCCTTTACTGATGTCATTGTGAGATACACGCTTTATATACAGGGGTTATATTCAGTTAATAGAAATACAGCCATTTTGGGCATAAATCTTTAATTGCGGCCTAGTCTGGATCAGGGCGTGTGAGATACACCATTAAATACAGGGGTTATATTCAGTTATTTTAAATACAGCCATTTTGGGCAAACAAATTTAATTGAGGCATAGTCTGGTTCAGGGTGTGTGAGATAAACCCTGTACATACTGTCGTTCTATTCTACTATTAATTAAACCCCCATTTAGGGAAGATCCTAAATTCGAGAAATATGAGGAGAGCGTCAAATAAGGGATGTGGCCCAGGTCGTGGTGTTGCTGGTGGAGCTCCTGTTGCAGGGAGAGGACGTGGTTGATCTGTGCCAGCTACACGCACAAGTGAAACCCCTTCCTCAGGTGCGAGTAGGCGACAGAACCTGCAGCAGTATTTGGTCGGGCCTAATGCAGCTCCTTGAATGGTGAGGCCTGAACAAGTACAGGCGATAGTAGATTGGGTTGCAGACACTGCCTCCAGTTAATTCACATTGTCTCCTACCCAGTCTCCTGCTGAAAGACCACAGTTGGCACCTGCAGCCGATGTCCATCAGTCTTTCCCCTCACCCCCTTGCAAATCTGTCAAGCAGTCGGATCCCTAAGTCATGCAGCAGTCTTTTCTGCTGTTTGATGACTCTGTTAGCAGGGTTTCCCAGGGCCATCCACCTAGCCCTGCCCCAGAAGTGGAAGAGATTGAGTGCACCGATTCCAACCACTTATCTTTCAAGATGAGTACATGGGAGGACCATCGCAGCCCGTCTCGGATGATGACGAAACACAGGTGCCAACTGCTGGGGCTTTCGAAAGTGTGCAGACCGACAAGGAGGGCAGGGTTGAAGACTGGGTGGAAGATGATGTGGAGGAAGAGTGGGTTGCAGAGCCTGAAGCGAGGCATAAACGTTCTCAACCTGAGCACAACCTGCATGACCAGGCATTTAAGTGCAAAGCATGAGCTGCAGTGGAGTACACACCTCAAAAACCAAGAAAGGTCTCTGGCTCCTCCTGATTCCTCTTCTGCTGCAGTCTCGGACTCTTCATCCAACTCTGGAGTGACAGTGCCACCTGCCACCCCGCAAACAGAGGATCTTCCAGCAACACCACCACCTGGGTCACAAAGCATCTCCACAATGTCCCTCAGAAGCGTTCAGCTCTCCATCTCCCACACACTGGAGAGGAAGAGGAAGTGCCCCCATACCCCCCCGCGATCCCTAGCTCTGATTGCCAGCATTTCTAAATTACTGGCCTTTAAAATGCTGTCATTCCATCTGGTGGAGACGGATAGTTTTAAAGGCCTTATGGCGGTGGCTGTCCCACAGTATGTCGTGCCCAGCCGCCACTACTTTTCCAGGCAAGTCATCCCTTCCCTGCACAACCAAGTAGGGGACAAAATCAGGTGTGCACTGCACAACGCCATCTGTGGCAAGGTGCACCTCACTACAGATACGTGGACCAGTAAGCTCGGTCAGGGACTTTATATCTCCATAACAGCACACTGGGTAAATGCAGTGGCGGCTGGGCATGAGGCGGATAGCAGTTTGGCGCATGTCCTTCCACCACCGAGGATTGCAGGGCGCTTCAGTTTGCCTCCTGTTGCTTCCTCCTCCTACTCCGCTTCTTCATCCTCTACCAGCTCCTTATCCGGTCAGCGTAACACCTTCACCACCACTTCTGCACAGCCAGTGGTAAACGACAGCAGGAAGTTTTAAAACGTATCTGTTTGGGGGACAAACCCCACACCGCGTAGGAGCTGTGGACGGGCCTTGAACAACAGACCGATGAGTGGTTTGTGCATGTCAGCCTCAAGCCCGGCCTGGTGGTGTGCGATAATGGGTGAAATCTCGTAGCAGCTCTGGGACTAGCCGGTTTGACGCACATCCCTTGCCTGGCGCATGTGCTGAATTTGGTGGTGCAGAGATTCCTTAAAAATTACACCGATATGCCAGAGCTCTCATAAAGTGCGGGCCGTCTGTGCGCGCTTTCGGCGTTCTCACACTGCTTCTGCTCGCCTGTCAGCGCTGCAACGTAACTTCGGCCTTGCCGCTCACCGCCTCATATGCGACGTGTCCACAACGTGGAACTCCACCATGCACATGCTGGCCAGACTGTGCGAGCAGCAGCAGGCGATAGTGGAGTTTCAGCTGCAGCACGCATGGGTGAGTTGCTCTGCGGAACAGCACCACTTCACCACCAATGACTGGGCCTCCATGCGAGACCTGTGTTCCTTGTTGAGCTGTTTTGAGTACTCTACCAACATGGCCAGTGCCGATAACGCTGTTCTCAGCGTAACTATTCCACTTCTATGCCTCCTTGAAAAAACGCTGCTAGCGTTGATGGAAGAGGATGTGGCACAGGAGGAGGAGGAGGAAGAGGGATCATTTCGTAGGGTTTCCGGCCAGTCATTCACAAGTGGCTCCAAGGGTGGGTTACTGCACCCACAAACGCCAGGTACACAATTGTCCAGCCAGGGAACAGTTCTGGAGGATGACGAGGTGGAGGATGAGGAGGAGCAGATGGAGGAGGAGGAGGAACCATGTTTACAGCTCATGGCCATCACTGATGCGTGGCTGGGGGGATACAGAAGACACAGACGATACATCTCCCACAGAGGACAGCTTTTCGCTGTCTCTGGGCAGCCTGGCACAGATGAGCGATTACATGCTGCAGTGTCTCCCCGCAACGACCGCCGAGTTGCCCACATTCTTACTTCTGCTGATTACCTCGTGGCCACGCTGCTGGATCCCCGTTACAAGGACAATGTAACGTCCTTAATTCCCTCACTGGAGAGTGATCGTAAGATGCATGAGTACAAGCGCACGCTGGTAGACGCGCTGCTGGTGGCATTCCCACCTGACAGCGGGGGCACAGTGGAAGCACAAGGCGAACACACAGGATGAGGAAGAGGTTGCCAACACAGCTGGGGCACCGCCAGCACCTCAGAAGGCAGGGTTAGGCCGAAATGTGGAAAAGCTTTGTCAGCACGCCACAACAACCAGCACCACCAGCTGATATGGAACGTCTTAGGGCTCTTTCACACTTGCGTTGATCTGTTCCGGCATAGAGTTCCGTCGTCGGTGCTCTATGCTGGAAGAATCCTGATCAGGATTATCCCCATGCATTCTGAATGGAGAGAAATCCGTTCAGGATGCATCAGGATGTCTTCAGTTCCGGACCGGAACGTTTTTTGGCCGGAGAAAATACCGCAGCATGCTGCGCTTTTTGCTCCGGTCAAAAATCCTGAACACTTGCCGCAAGGCCGGATCCGGAATTAATGCTCATTGAAAGGCATTAATCCGGATCCGGCCTTAAGCTAAACGTCGTTTCGGCGCATTACCGGATCCGACGTTTAGCTTTTTCACGACGGATCCGGACAACGGAAGTGTGAAAGAGGCCTTAGCAGGAGGCAGCATTTCACCAACATGGTGAAGCAGTATGTGTGCACACGCCTACAGGTACTGAATGACGGGTCTGCCCCCTTCAACTTCTGGGTCTCCAAATTGGGCACATGGCCTGAACTTGCCCTTTATGCCTTGGAGCTGCCAGTGTATTATCTGAACGTGTGTTTAGGACGGCAGGGGGCGTCATCACAGACAAGCGCAGCCGCCTGTCCACAGCCAATGTAGACAAGCTCACATTCATTCAATGAACCAGGCATGGATCCCACAGGACTTGTCCCTACCTTGTGCAGAATATACATGTATACCGGCCTTAACAAGCCATTGTTATACTGCAGCGCAATTGCTCATTCTTGTATTTTGGATATTTTACACTCTTTTGGAGTGTACCCTAATTACAAAAAAAAAAAAAATTAAACCAAAAACCAGTGTTGGGTACCTCGTCCTCCTCCACTGCCGCTTCCACCTACACCGCTACGTCCATCGCCTCCTCAAACTCCTACTCCATATGGAACTTCACCTCATAAATCAAATAATAATTTTTTTATTTGTACGTATTTCTTTTATTTAGTCATTTCACTACTTTGTCAGTTACATTTTCGGGTGAAATTCTCAAATTTTTGGGTGTGATTAACCACTACTATACCTATTAGACCGGTAAAAAAAAATAAAAAAATTGTCAGTTACATTTTCGGCTGAAATTCACCACTTTTTGGGTGTAATATACCCCTCCTCTACCTAGCTTAATAAATTTCAATGATTTTTCTTTTACATTTTTGGTTGACAATAAACAATTTTTTTCTGTCATAGACCCCTGCTCTACCAAGTAGACAGGTTAATAAATTTCAGTAATTTTACTGTTACATTCTTGCGTTGACATTTTACAATTTTAGATGTGAATAAACCCCTGCTCCGCATAGGTGACAGTGAATACAATTTCAGAAATTCTTCTTTAATTGATGCGCGCCAACTCCTTTCATTCAATGCTTAAACTTTAACAAGTTGTACCACATTTGCACTTCAATAATTTGTCCCACATTTCTGATTTACTCATTTGGCCAACATTTGCGCTTCAATAATGTGTCCCACATTTCCGCTTTACTCATTTGGTCCACATTTGTGCTTCAATAATTTGTCCCACATTTCCGCTTTACTAATTTGGCCCATATTTGCGCTTCTGTAATTTGTCCAACGTTTGCGCCTCAATACCTTTTCCCATATTTCCGCTCGATTAAAAAAAAAAATTATAAATTACATTCTCAGGTAAAAAAAAATTAAAATTTTGCCGGATAGAAACCCCTGCTCTGCATAGTTGACAGGGAATAAAATTTAAGAAATTCTTCATTAATTGATGCGCGACACATCCTTTCATTCAATGCTTAAACTTTAAAAAGTAGTCCCACTTTTACGCTTTAATACTTTGTCCCATATTTCCGCTTTATAATTTTAAATTTGAAAAAATTAATCCTCCCTTGGATGTGGTCTCTCTTTCTCACGCTCCCTCTCCGGCCTGGAACCCTGATTCCCCGCCACCCGTGATCACCATGGTAGGCGCATAAAAGAACATCGAAAGTTGATAGCGCAGATATCAAATTGGATCGTGAACATCACGGGGATGTGCGACATGGTGGGGCAGTAAGTGTGCACACGCCTACACGAACTAACAGACAGGGGTCAGCCACTGCAACTTCTGGGTTTCCAAATTGGGCACATGGCCTGAGCTTGCTTTTTACCCCTTGGAGGTGCTGGCCTGCCCTGCAGCCAGTGTATTGTCTGAAAGTATGTTTAGCACGGCAGGGGCGTTATCACAGGTTATATTTCCTAATGTTTTGGGGTGTACCCTAATTTAAAAAAATAAAAATAAATTTAAAAACAAAAAGCAGTGTATGCTACCTCCTCCGCTTCCACCTACACCGCCACATCGACCGCCTCCTCAACCTCCTACTCCATATGGACCTCGTCCTCCTAGATCAAGATTATTATTTTTTATTTTTACGTATTTTATGTTATTTAAAGTCATTTCCCTATACACATTTGCTTGCAGAGCACTTGCCACGCTCTTAACCACATTTTGATGCAGCCCTCTAGCCCTTTCCATGACATTTTTACAGCCATTTTAGTGCTCAAAAGTTCGGGTCCCCATTGACTTCGATTGGGTTCGGGTTTGGGGTCAAGTTCGGGTCCCGAACTCGAACTTTTTTCTGAAGTTCAGCTGAACCTGTCGAACCTGAACATCCAGGTGTCCGCTCAACTCTACCCATCTAGTCTGCCCAATATACTGAATACTATGAATAGCCCCTGGCCCTATCTTATATGAAGGATGGCCTTAAGCCTATCCCATGCATGCTTAAACTCCTTCACTGTATTTGCAGCTACCACTTCTGCAGGAAGGCTATTCCATGCATCCACTACTCTCTCAGTAAAGTAATAATTCCTGATATTACTTTTAAACCTTTTCCACTCTTTTTTAAAACTATATCCTCTTGTAGCAGTTTTTATGCTTTTAAATATTCTCTCCTCTTTTACCTTGTTGATTCCCTTTATGTATTTAAAAGTTTCTATCATATCCCCTCTGTCTCGCCTTTCTTCCAATCTATACATGTTAAGGTCCTTTAACCTTTCCTGGTAAGTTTTATCCTGCAATCCATGTACTAGTTTAGTAGCTCTTCTCTGAACTCTCTCTCCAAAGTATCATTATCCTTCTGGAGATATGGTCTCCAGTACTGCGCACAATACTCCAAATGAGGTCTCACTAGTGCTCTGTAGAGCGGCATGAGCACCTCCCTCTTTCTACTGGTAATTCCTCTCCCTATACACCCAAGCATTCTGCTAGCATTTCCTGCTGCTCTATGACATTGTCTGCCTACCTTTTAAGTCTTCTGAAATAATGACCCCTAAATCCCTTTCCTCAGATACTGAGGTTAGGACTGTATCACTGATTTTATATTCTGCTCTTGGGTTTTTACACCCCAGGTGCATTATCTTGCACTTATCAACATTAAATTTTAGTTGCCAGATTTTTGACCATTCCTCTAGTTTTCCTAAATCCTTTTCCATTTGGTGTATCCCTCCAGGAACATCAACCCTGTTACAAATATTTGTGTCATCAGCAAAAAGACACACTTTAACCATCGAGGCCTTCTGCAATTTTGCTGATAAAGATATTAAACAATATGGGTCCCAGAACAGATCCCTGAGGTACCCCACTGGTAACAAGACCATGGTCTGAATATACTCTATTGACTACAACCCTCTGTTGTCTGTAACTCAGCCACTGCCTAATCCATTCAACAATATGGGAGTCCAAGCACAAAGACTGCAATTTATTGATAAGCCTTCTATGTGGGACTAAAGTCTAGATAAGCGATGTCTACTGCACCTCCGCCATCTATTATTTTAGTCACCAAATAAAAATAAATAAATAAATATTAGTTTGACATGATCTTCCTGAAGTAAACCCATGCTGTTTTTCATCTTGCAATCCATGGGATTTTAGATGTTCCACAATCCTCTCCTTAAGTATGGTTTCCATTATTTTCCTCACTATTGATGTCAGGCTTAATAGCCTATAGTTGCCCGATTCCTCCCTACTAACTTTCTTGTAAATGGGCACAACATTTGCTAATTTCCAATCTTTTGGGACGACTCCTGTTAGCAGTGAATGGTTCAATAAATCTGTTAATGGTTTTGCTAGTTCACCGCTAAGCTCTTTTAATAGCTTTGGGTGTATCCCATCAGGCCCCTGTGACTTATTTGTATTCATTTAAATTTACAGACTGGTAAAAGAAGCCCCCAGTTACAGGGAAAACCTGTGTGAGGAGAAGACAGAAGCGCTGATACACTGCTTCTGACTTTGCTTTGGCTCCCCCGCTGTCTCTGACAGCCGGGGACCCATTCTGCTCCTGCTACAGTGTGGGAGCAGGAGCTTTAATGCTCTGTTATGCAGCGCTGCAGGCAGAAACACAGCTGATCACACGATCAGCTATGTTTCTGCCCAGCAGGATAAGGGACTCAAACCATGGCTCTGGGGGCCGCATGCAGCCCGGGGGGGGGCGCAAGTTGTGCACCCCTGTTCTAAAGACTATTGTGAAGTGTATAAGAGGAAAAAAGAAAAATATATATGCTTTGCAGCAGTGCAGTTAGATGTTCTAATGCCCTTTTTTTCGTGTATTAGTGGCAAAAGAAAAATATATTTGCCATTCAGCGGTGCAGTTATGAGTTCTAAAGCCCTTTTGCCATGTATGAGTCGCAAAAGTAAAATATATATGCCATACAGCGGTGCAGTTAAATGTTCTACAGCCTTCTGTGGCGTGTATAAGTGGAAAAAAATAAGTGCCTATTTGCCTTTCAGCGGTGCAGTTGTATTTTCTAAAGCCCTGTCTGTCGTGTATTAGGGGCAAAAGAAAAATATATTTGCCAGTCAGCTGTGCAGTAATATGTTCTAAAGCCTTTTGTGGCATGTATGATTGGAAAAAAAATAAGGGCCTATTTGCTGTAAAATATAATATATTTGCTGTTCAGCGTTTTTTTAGGGGTTATTGTTTTGACGGATCAGAGAAAGGGCAAAATAATCAGTGACATCAACATCACAAACAAACTTACTGCTGACACCCTCTCCACTCTTACGTGGGGCTATACTTGTATAAGCATTTAATAGAACTGGATCTGTAGACATCTATGTGGAATCAGCTGACGACGGTGTATAAGGAGTGTGCTTCTTCTTGGCGCTAACATCGACCTGTAAGGCTGAGTTCATACTGAGTCATTTGGTGAGTTTTGGCCCCATGACTGCCCAAATAAGTGAAGTGTGCAGTGATTCTAAGAGCGACGCCTGTCATCTACATGTCATCTACATGTCATACTGACTCACAGTATTATTTCACTACTATAGCAGACTCCCTATGCATCTTACTGCAAGGCACATTGTTCTACACCACTATAAAGGCTCTCTGCAACCAGTAAATAGCCGTTTTTTTTTAAAATGCCATTCGCCTCTAATAAATTTGGATCAAAACAATTTTTTTATTTTTTTATTTTGCGAACCGGCCGGATCAATATTTTTTTTAAATGTGCTCATCTCTAATTGTAATACACATGTAATCGTACATATTTGAAGCTCTTCCAACTAAAACGCCGGTCTTAATAAATGACCCCCTCTATGGAACAGATCTACTCCAAGATGGCTGTTGACATGGGTCACTTGGTCCTTTGACCTGCCTCTGAATTCTCTCTGGTCACTATAGCACTTTCAGATAGAAGTCTTTAATTCTGTGCATGCTCTGAAAAAACAGGATGAAAAAAAATGGATTGATTAACGTATTC
Source organism: Bufo bufo (assembly GCF_905171765.1). NCBI lineage: Eukaryota > Metazoa > Chordata > Amphibia > Anura > Bufonidae > Bufo > Bufo bufo. The sequence goes on along the minus strand of NC_053389.1, from coordinate 671,959,713 downwards.
AAAAGGATTAACATCTTCTTCTATCCATCATACACTGACTTTAATGGAAAAAAAACTGAAATCACATGTCGGCTATCTCTCCATTATTTTGGACGGAGAAAAAAGTTCTGCTTCTGCAAGTTGTGCACCCCTGTTCTAAAGACTTTTGTAAAGTATATAAGAGGGAAAAAGAAAAATATATTTTCCGTTTAGCGGTGCAGTTATATAGTACAGACCAAAAGTTTGGACACACCTTCTCATTCAAAGAGTTTTCTTTATTTTCATGACTATGAAGGCATCAAAACTATGAATTAACACATGTGGAATTATATACATAACAAACAAGTGTGAAACAACTGAAAATATGTCATATTCTAGGTTCTTCAAAGTAGCCACATTTTGCTTTGATTGCTGCTTTGCACACTCTTGGCATTCTCTTGATGAGCTTCAAGAGGTAGTCCCCTGAAATGGTCTTCCAACAGTCTTGAAGGAGTTCCCAGAGATGCTTAGCACTTGTTGGCCCTTTTGCCTTCACTTTGCGGTCCAGCTTACCCCAAACCATCTCGATTGGGTTCAGGTCCGGTGACTGTGGAGGCCAGGTCATCTGGCGCATCACCCCATCACTCTCCTTCATGGTCAAATAGCCCTTACTTTCAAAGTTTTCCCAATTTTTCGGCTGACTGACTGACCTTCATTTCTTAAAGTAATGATGGCCACTCGTTTTTCTTTACTTAGCTGCTTTTTTCTTGCCATAATACCAATTCTAACAGTCTATTCAGTAGGACTATCAGCTGTGTATCCACCTGACTTCTCCTCAACGCAACTGATGGTTCCAACCCCATTTATAAGGCAAGAAATCTCACTTATTAAACCTGACAGGGCACACCTGTGAAGTGAAAACCATTTCAGGGGACTACCTCTTGAAGCTCATCAAGAGAATGCCAAGAGTGTGCAAAGCAGTAATCAAAGAAAAGGTGGCTACTTTGAAGAACCTAGAATATGACATATTTTCAGTTGTTTCACACTTGTTTGTTATGTATATAATTCCACATGTGTTAATTCATAGTTTTGATGCCTTCAGTGTGAATCTACAATTTTCATAGTCATGAAAATAAAGAAAACTCTTTGAATGAGAAGGTGTGTCCAAACTTTTGGTCTGTACTGTATGTTCTAAAGCCATTTGTGGAGTGTATAAGGGCTCATTCACACATCCGTAATTTGGGTCCGCATTCGTTCCGCAATTTGCGGACCCATTCACTTTCAATGGGGCTGGAACGGATGCGAATCCGCATTTCCAGGATCCGCATCTGTTTTTTCCAGATCTGTTTTTTCGGGATCCACAATTCCGTTTCCTGTGCGGATCGCACATTGCAGGTTGCGGATCCGCAAAACACTTACGGACGTGTGAATGGACCTTAAGAGGAAAAAATAAAAATATATATGCTTTTCAGCGGTGCAGTTAGATGTTCTAATGCCCTTTTTGTCGTGTTTTAGTGGCAAAAGGAAAATATATTTGCCATTCAGCGGTGCAGTTAGATGTTCTAAAGCCTTCTGGCGTGTATAAGTGGAAAAAAATAAGGGCCTATTTGCTATTCAGCGGTGCAGTTATATGTTCTAAAGCCCTGTTTGTCGTGTATTAGGGGCAAAAGAAAAATATATTTGCCGTTCAGCGGTGCTGTTATATGTTCTAGAGCCCTTTTTTGCAGTGTATTAGTGGCAAAAGAAAAATATATTTTCCGTTTAGCGGTGCAGTTATATGTTCTAAAGTCATTTGTGGAGTGTATTAGTGGCAAAAGAAAAATATATTTGCCGGTCAGCTGTGCAGTAATATGTTCTAAAGCCTTTTGTTGCATGCATAATTGGAAAAAAATAAGGGGCTATTTGCCGTAAAATATAATATATTTGCTGTTCAGTGTTTTTTTAGAAGTTATTGTTTTGACGGATCAGAGGAAGGGCAAAATAATCAGTGACATCAACATCAACAACAAACATACTGCTGACACCCTCTCCACTCTGTCGGGGGGGCTCTACTTGTTTAAGCATTTAATAGAACAGGTTCTGTAGACATCTATGTGGAATCAGCTGACGACGGTGTATAAAGAGTGTGCTTCTTCTTGGCGCTAACATCGACCTGTAAGGCTGGGGTCATACTTGAGTTATTTAGTGAGTTTTGGCTCCGTGACTGCCTAAGAAGACAGGTTGGCATTAGCAGGAGGTGCTCAAACCCACATGCAGTTGTGCATATATATAGGGGAGCAAATCCTGCACTTGTGGCCCGTTGCTAATGGCAATCCCCAGCAAAATGCATACAATGGAGGATGCCCGCGGCGAACCACAAGTACCACAATAGACATCCTACACAAGGTAACAAGTGCGGATGTCATAATTAATATAACAATATAACAAAACAATAACAAACACAGGTGCACTCTGCAGTCTCACTAAATCCTCAAACTGATTTTAAAATTGAGAGATTAGTCAACATGTCCTACGGTGTAGAACATGTCTAAGCCCGGACACCACGACAAGGTTTCTCAAGTAGCCCTGAGTTGTTTGTGAGTCGGCCTTATGCTCCTGTAATTTGCCCACTGGCTCCTGGTATCGCCCATACGGCTCAGGTAGGAGAGTGTAGGGTCCCGGGCTCCGTGACTGCCCAAATAGGTGAAGTGTGCAGAGATTCTAAGGCCTCTTTCACACGGGCGTTGCGGGAAAATGTGCGGGTGCGCTACGGGAACACCCGCGATTTTTCCGCGCGAGTGCAAAACATTGTAATGCATTTTGCACTTGCATGAGAAAAATCGTGCATGTTTGGTACCCAAACCCGAACTTCTTCACAGAAGTTCGGGCTTGGGATCTGTGTTCTGTAGATTGTATTATTTCCCCTTTATAACATGGTTATAAGGGAAAATAATAGCATTCTGAATACAGAATGCAAAGTAAAATAGCGCTAGAGGGGTTAAAAAATAAATAAATAATAATTTAACTCACCTTAGTCCAGTTGATCGCGATGCCCGGCATCTCCTTCTGTCTCCTTTGTTGAACAGGACCTGTGGTGAGCATTCATTACAGGTCAAGGACCTGTGGTGACATCACTCCGGTCATCACATGAGTAGAGTTGAGCGAACACCTGGATGTTCGGGTTCGAGAAGTTCGGCCGAACTTCCCGGAAATGTTCGGGTTCGGGATCCGAACCCGACCTGAACTCCGTCCCGAACCCCATTGAAGTCAATGGGGACCCGAACTTTTGGGCACTAAAAAGGCTGTAAAACAGCCCAGGAAAGAGCTAGAGGGCTGCAAAAGGCAGCAACATGTAGGTAAATCCCCTGCAAACAAATGTGGATAGGGAAATGAATTAAAATAAAAAAAAATAAAAAAAATTAACCAATATCAATTGGACAGAGGTCCCATAGCAGAGAATCTGGCTTCACGTCAGCAGAGAATCAGTCTCTTCATGCCATAGCAAAGAATCTGGCTTCACGTCAGCAGAGAATCAGTCTCTTCATGCCATAGCAAAGAATCTGGCTTCATGTCAGCACAGAATCAGTCTCTTCATGTCATAGCAGAGAATCAGGCTTCACGTCACCCACCACTGGAACAGGCCACTGTCACACATTTAGGCCCAGGCACCCAGACAGAGGAGAGAGGTCCCGTAACAGAGAATCTGGCCTTATGTCAGCACAGAATCATTCTTCATGTCATAGCAGAGAATCAGGCATCACGTCACCCACCACTGGAACAGGCCACTGTCACACATTTAGGCCCAGGCACCCAGGCAGAGAAGAGGGGTCCCGTAACAGAGAATCTGGCCTTATGTCAGCACAGAATCAGTCTTCATGTCATAGCAGAGAATCAGGCATCACGTCACCCACCACTGGAACAGGCCACTGTCACACATTTAGGCCCAGGCACCCAGGCAGAGGAGAGAGGTCCCGTAACAGAGAATCTGGCCTTATGTCAGCACAGAATCAGTCTTCATGTCATAGCAGAGAATCAGGCATCACGTCACCCACCACTGGAACAGGCCACTGTCACACATTTAGGCCCAGGCACCCAGGCAGAGGAGAGAGGTCCCGTAACAGAGAATCTGTCCTTATGTCAGCACAGAATCTGTCTTCATGTCATAGCAGAGAATCAGGCTTCACGTCACCCACCACTGGAACAGGCCACTGTCACATATTTAGGCCCCGGCACCCAGACAGAGGAGAGAGGTCCTGTAACAGAGAATCTGGCCTTATGTCAGCGCTGAATCTGTCTTCATGTCATAGCAGAGATTCAGGCTTCACGTCACCCACCACTGGAACAGGCCACTGTCACACATTTAGGCCCCGGCACCTAGCAGAGGAGAGAGGTCCCGTAACAGAGAATCTGGCCTTATGTCAGCGCAGAATCAGTCTTCATGTCATAGCAGAGAATCAGGCATCACGTCACCCACCACTGGAACAGGCCACTGTCACACATTTAGGCCCAGGCACCCAGGCAGAGGAGAGAGGTCCCGTAACAGAGAATCTGGCCTTATGTCAGCGCAGAATCAGTCTTCATGTCATAGCAGAGAATCAGGCATGACGTCACCCACCACTGGAACAGGCCACTGTCACACATTTAGGCCCAGGCACCCAGGCAGAGGAGAGAGGTCCCGTAACAGAGAATCTGGCCTTATGTCAGCACAGAATCTGTCTTCATGTCATAGTAGAGAATAAGGCTTCACGTCACCCACCACTGGAACAGGCCACTGTCACATATTTAGGCCCCGGCACCCAGACAGAGGAGAGAGGTCCCGTAACAGAGAATCTGGCCTTATGTCAGCACAGAATCAGTCTTCATGTCATAGCAGAGAATCAGGCATCACGTCACCCACCACTGGAACAGGCCACTGTCACACATTTAAGCCCAGGCACCCAGGCAGAGGAGAGAGGTCCCGTAACAGAGAATCTGGCCTTATGTCAGCACAGAATCTGTCTTCATGTCATAGCAGAGAATCAGGCTTCATGTCACCCACCACTGGAACAGGCCACTGTCACATATTTAGGCCCCGGCACCCAGGCAGAGGAGAGAGGTCCCGTAACAGAGAATCTGGCCTTATGTCAGCACAGAATCTGTCTTCATGTCATAGCAGAGAATCATGCTTCACGTCACCCACCACTGGAACAGGCCACTGTCACATATTTAGGCCCCGGCACCCAGACAGAGGAGAGAGGTCCCGTAACAGAGAATCTGGCCTTATGTCAGTGCAGAATCTGTCTTCATGTCATAGCAGAGATTCAGGCTTCACGTCACCCACCACTGGAACAGGCCACTGTCACACATTTAGGCCCCGGCACCCAGGCAGAGGAGAGAGGTCCCGTAACAGAGAATCTGGCCTTATGTCAGCGCAGAATCAGTCTTAATGTCATAGCAGAGAATCAGGCATCACGTCACCCACCACTGGAACAGGCCACTGTCACACATTTAGGCCCAGGCACCCAGGCAGAGGAGAGAGGTCCCGTAACAGAGAATCTGGCCTTATGTCAGCGCAGAATCAGTCTTCATGTCATAGCAGAGAATCAGGCATCACGTCACCCACCACTGGAACAGGCCACTGTCACACATTTAGGCCCGGCACCCAGGCAGAGGAGAGAGGTCCCGTAACAGAGAATCTGGCCTTATGTCAGCACAGAATCTGTCTTCATGTCATAGCAGAGAATCAGGCTTCACGTCACCCACCACTGTAACAGGCCACTGTCACAAATTTAGGCCCCGGCACCCAGGCAGAGGAGAGGTTCATTCAACTTTGGGTTGCCCCGCAATATAATGGTAAAATGAAAATAAAAATAGTATTGAATGAGGAAGTGCCCTGGAGTAGAATAATATATTGTTAAGGGGAGGTAGTTAATATCTAATCTGCACAAGGGATGGACAGGTCCTGTGGGATCCATGCCTGGTTCATTTTTATGAACGTCAGCTTGTCCACATTGGCTGTAGACAGGCGGCTGCGTTTGTCTGTAATGACGCCCCCTGCCGTGCTGAATACACGTTCAGACAAAACGCTGGCCGCCGGGCAGGCCAGCACCTCCAAGGCATAAAAGGATAGCTCTGGCCACGTGGACAATTTGGAGACCCAGAAGTTAAATGGGGCCGTACCATCAGTCAGTACGTGGAGGGGTGTGCACAGGTACTGTTCCACCATGTTAGTGAAATGTTGCCTCCTGCTAACACGTTCCGTATCAGGTGGTGGTGCAGTTAGCTGTGGGGTGGTGACAAAACTTTTCCACATCTCTGCCATGCTAACCCTGCCCTCAGAGGAGCTGGCCGTGACACAGCTGCGTTGGCGACCTCTTGCTCCTCCTCTGCCTTCGCCTTGGGCTTCCACTGGTTCCCCTGTGACATTTGGGAATGCTCTCAGTAGCGCGTCTACCAACGTGCGCTTGTACTCGCGCATCTTCCTATCACTCTCCAGTGTAGGAAGTAAGGTGGGCACATTGTCTTTGTACCGGGGATCCAGCAGGATGGCAACCCAGTAGTCCGCACACGTTAAAATGTGGGCAACTCTGCTGTCGTTGCGCAGGCACTGCAGCATGTAGTCGCTCATGTGTGCCAGGCTGCCCAGAGGTAAGGACAAGCTGTCCTCTGTGGGAGGCGTATCGTCATCGTCCTGTGTTTCCCCCCAGCCATGCACCAGTGATGGGCCTGAGTTGCTTTGGGTGCCACCCCGCTGTGAACATGCTTCATCCTCATCCTCCTCCACCTCCTCCTCATCCTCGTCCTCCTCGTCCTCCAGTAGTGGGCCCTGTCTGGCCACATTTGTACCTGGCCTCTGCTGTTGCAAAAAACCTCTCTCTGAGTCACTTCGAAGAGACTGGCCTGAAAGTGCTAAAAATGACCCCTCTTCCTCCTGGGCCACCTCCTCTTCCATCATCGCCCTAAGTGTTTTCTCAAGGAGACATAGAAGTGGTATTGTAACGCTGATAACGGCGTCATCGCCACTGGCCATGTTGGTTGAGTACTCGAAACAGCGCAACAGGGCACACAGGTCTCGCATGGAGGCCCAGTCATTGGTGGTGAAGTGGGTCTGATCCGCAGTGCCACTGACCCGTGCGTGCTGCAGCTGAAACTCCACTATGGCCTGCTGCTGCTCGCACAGTCTGTCCAGCATATGCAAGGTGGAGTTCCACCTGGTGGGCACGTCGCATATGAGGCGGTGAGCGGGAAGGCCGAAGTTACGCTGTAGCGCAGACAGGCGAGCAGCGGCAGGGTGTGAACGCCGGAAGCGCAAACAGACAGCCCGCACTTTATGCAGCAGCTCTGACATGTCGGGGTAGTTGCGAATGAACTTCTGCACCACCAAATTCAGCACATGCGCCAGGCAAGGGATGTGCATCAAACCGGCTAGTCCCAGAGCTGCAACGAGATTTCGCCCATTATCGCACACCACCAGGTCGGGCTTGAGGCTCACCGGCAGCAACCACTCGTCGGTCTGTTGTTCTATACCCCCCCACAACTCCTGTGCGGTGTGGGGCCTGTCCCCCAAACATTTGAGTTTCAGAACGGCCTGCTGACGTTTACCCCGGGCTGTGCTGAAGTTGGTGGTGAAGGTGTGTGGCTGACTGGATGAGCAGGTGGAAGAAGAGGAGGAGGAAGCTGAGTAGGAGGAGGAGGAGACAGGAGGCAAAGAATGTTGCCCTGCGATCCTTGGCGGCGGAAGGACGTGCGCCAAACAGCTCTCCGCCTGGGGCCCAGCCGCCACTACATTTACCCAGTGTGCAGTTAGGGAGATATAGCGTCCCTGGCCGTGCTTACTGGTCCACGTATCTGTGGTTAGGTGGACCTTGCCACATATGGCGTTGCGCAGTGCACACTTGATTTTATCGGACACTTGTTTGTGCAGGGAAGGCACGGCTCTCTTGGAGAAGTAGTGCCGGCTGGGAACAACATACTGTGGGACAGCAAGCGACATGTGCTGTTTGAAGCTGTGTGTGTCCACCAGCCTAAATGACAGCATTTCATAGGCCAGTAGTTTAGAAATGCTGGCATTCAGGGCCAGGGATCGAGGGTGGCTAGGTGGGAATTTACGCTTTCTCTCAAATGTTTGTGAGATGGAGAGCTGAACGCTGCCGTGTGACATGGTTGAGATGCTTGGTGACGCAGGTGGTGGTGTTGGTGGTACATCCCATGTTTGCTGGGCAGCAGGTGCCAACGTTCCTCCAGAAGCGGAGGAAGAGGCCGAGGCGGCGGCAGCAGCAGCAGAAGAGGCCGAGGCGGCGGCAGCAGCAGAAGAGGCCGAGGCGGCAGCAGCAGAAGAGGTAGCAGGGGGAGCCTGAATGACTTCCTTGTTTTTAAGGTGTTTACTCCACTGCAGTTCATGCTTTGCATGCAGGTGCCTGGTCATGCAGGTTGTGCTAAGGTTCAGAACGTTAATGCCTCGCTTCAGGCTCTGATGGCACAGCATGCAAACCACTCGGGTCTTGTCGTCAGCACATTGTTTGAAGAAGTGCCATGCCAGGGAACTCCTTGAAGCTGCCTTTGGGGTGCTCGGTCCCAGATGGCGGCGGTCAGTAGCAGGCGGAGTCTCTTGGCGGCGGGTGTTCTGATTTTGCCCACTGCTCCCTCTTTTGCTACGCTGTTGGCTCGGTCTCACCACTGCCTCTTCCTCCGAACTCTGAAAGTCAGTGGCACGACCTTCATTCCATGTGGGGTCTAGGACCTCATCGTCCCCTGCATCGTCTTCCACCCAGTCTTGATCCCTGACCTCCTGTTCAGTCTGCACACTGCAGAAAGACGCAGCAGTTGGCACCTGTGTTTCGTCATCATCAGAGACGTGCTGAGGTGGTATTCCCATGTCCTCATCATCAGGAAACATAAGTGGTTGTGCGTTAGTGCATTCTATCTCTTCCACCCCTGGTGAAGGGCTAGGTGGATGCCCTTGGGAAACCCTGGCAGCAGAGTCTTCAAACAGCATAAGAGACTGCTGCATAACTTGAGGCTCAGACAGTTTCCCTGATATGCATGGGGGTGATGTGACAGACCGATGGGCTTGGTTTTCATGCGCCATCTGTGCGCTTTCTGCAGAAGACTGGGTGGGAGATAATGTGAACGTGCTGGATCCACTGTCGGCCACCCAATTGACTAATGCCTGTACCTGCTCAGGCCTTACCATCCTTAGAACGGCATTGGGCCCCACCAAATATCGCTGTAAATTCTGCTGGCTACTGGGACCTGAGGTAGTTGGTTCACTAGGACGTGTGGCTGTGGCAGAACGGCCACGTCCTCTCCCAGCACCAGAGGGTCCACTAACACCACCACGACCATGTCCACGTCCGCGTCCCTTATTAGATGTTTTCCTCATTGTTCCCGTTCACCACAATTTTGAGAATGGCAAATTTGGGAATAGTTTTTCAACCCAGAACAAAAACTGTGCTTTTACGGTCACTACAAATAACTTGACCAGCCAAAACAGTAGAGATTTGGTTGAATAGAAATGTGAGGCCTGTTTTTTTTTGCGCTGTGTGACAGGTATACGTTTAATCACAGAATTAGACTTGTATCTGCACGGTAGCGTGTGTGTTAAGGTTTTCTGAATGACACTATCAGCACCTTGAATCTAAGATATCCTTTTTGGGATAGATTTCAAGTAGGCCTGATATATATAGCATAAACTACTTATTTTGAGAATTGCAAATTTTGGAATAGTTTTTCAACCCAGAACAAAAACTGTGCTTTTACAGTCACTACAAATAACTTGACCAGCTAAAACAGTACAGATTTGGTTGAATAGAAATGTCAGGTCTATTTAGGCACTGGGTGACAGGCTCAACTTGCCCCTGATGTAGTATATGGCCAAAAAATAACCACACTATTGATGGTTAAATGCACTTGGGTGACACAGGCTCAGCCTGCACCAGATGTAGTATATGGCCAAAAAATAACCAGACTGTTGATGGTTAAATGCACTTCGGTGACACAGGCTCAGCCTGCAGCTGATGTAGTATATGCCCAAAAAATAACCAGACTGTTGATGGTTAAATGCACTTCGGTGACACAGGTAGAGATGGCCCGAACTATCCGACGGCGAACAGTTCCCGGCGAACATAGCTTGTTCGCGTTCGCCTCTGCCGGGCGAACACATGCGATGTTCGGTCCGCCCCCTATACATCATCATTGAGCAAACTTTGACCCTGTACCTCACAGTCAGCAGACACATTCCAGCCAATCAGCAGCATACCCTCCCTCCCAGACCCTCCCACCTCCTGCACAGCATCCATTTTAGATTCATTCTGAAGCTGCAGTCTTAGTGAGAGGAGGGAGACTGTAACTGCTGCTGATTTAATTGGGAAATCGATAGCTAGGCTAGTGAATTCAGTGTCCACTCCAGTCCTGAAAGACTCATCTGATCTCTGCTGTAAGGACAGCGTCCTGACAGCACCCCAAAAAGCCCTTTTTAGGGCTGCAACATTAGTCTGCTTTTTTTTTTTCCTTTATATACATATTGCAGTTGCCTGGCCTGCCTGTGTGTGAGGAGCTGCAGGCCCACAGACTGTAGTGTGCCCACTGCCAGTGCTCACCCCTGTCATTCCGTGTGGCACAGGACTTTGCTTAAAAAAAGGCACTTAATTTTTACACTTTAATCTAAGGTTAGTTGCCTGCCAGTGTGTGTCAGGCTGACTTCCACTGACTGTAGTGTGCCCACTGCCAGTGCCCACCACTCATACCGGCTGGCACAGGACTTTGCATAAAAAAGGCATTTAATTTTTACACTTTAGTGTAATTTCAGCTGCTTGCCTGCTGCTAGTGTGTGTCAGGCCGACTTCAACTGACTGTAGTGTGCCCACTGCCAGTGCCCACCCCTGTCATCCCGTGTGGCACAGGACTTTGCTTAAAAAAAAGGCACTTAATTTTTACACTTTAATCTAAGGTTAGTTGCCTGCCAGTGTGTGTCAGGCTGACTTCCACTGACTGTAGTGTGCCCACTGCCAGTGCCCACCACTCATACCGGCTGGCACAGGACTTTGCATAAAAAAGGCATTTAATTTTTACACTTTAGTGTAATTTCAGCTGCTTGCCTGCTGCTAGTGTGTGTCAGGCCGACTTCAACTGACTGTAGTGTGCCCACTGCCAGTGCCCACCCCTGTCATCCCGTGTGGCACAGGACTTTGCTTAAAAAAAAGGCACTTCATTTTTACACTTTAATCTAAGGTTAGTTGCCTGCCAGTGTGTGTCAGGCCGACTTCAACTGACTGTAGTGTGCCCACTGCCAGTGCCCACCCCTGTCATCCCGAGTGGCACAGGACTTTGCTTAAAAAATAGGCACTTAATTTTTACACTTTAATCTAAGGTTAGTTGCCTGCCAGTGTGTGTCAGGCTGACTTCCACTGACTGTAGTGTGCCCACTGCCAGTGCCCACCACTCATACCGGCTGGCACAGGACTTTGCATAAAAAAGGCATTTAATTTTTACACTTTAGTGTAATTTCAGCTGCTTGCCTGCTGCTAGTGTGTGTCAGGCCGACTTCAACTGACTGTAGTGTGCCCACTGCCAGTGCCCACCCCTGTCATCCCGTGTGGCACAGGACTTTGCTTAAAAAAAAGGCACTTCATTTTTACACTTTAATCTAAGGTTAGTTGCCTGCCAGTGTGTGTCAGGCCGACTTCAACTGACTGTAGTGTGCCCACTGCCAGTGCCCACCCCTGTCATCCCGAGTGGCACAGGACTTTGCTTAAAAAATAGGCACTTAATTTTTACACTTTAATCTAAGGTTAGTTGCCTGCCAGTGTGTGTCAGGCTGACTTCCACTGACTGTAGTGTGCCCACTGCCAGTGCCCACCACTCATACCGGCTGGCACAGGACTTTGCTTAAAAAAGGCATTTAATTTTTACACTTTAATGTAATTTCAGCTGCTTGCCTGCTGCTAGTGTGTGTCAGGCCGACTTCAACTGACTGTAGTGTGCCCACTGCCAGTGCCCACCCCTGTCATACCGAGTGGCACAGGACTTTGCTTAAAAAATAGGCACTTAATTTTTACACTTTAATCTAAGGTTAGTTGCCTGCCAGTGTGTGTCAGGCTGACTTCCACTGACTGTAGTGTGCCCACTGCCAGTGCCCACCACTCATACCGGCTGGCACAGGACTTTGCATAAAAAAGGCATTTAATTTTTACACTTTAGTGTAATTTCAGCTGCTTGCCTGCTGCTAGTGTGTGTCAGGCCGACTTCAACTGACTGTAGTGTGCCCACTGCCAGTGCCCACCCCTGTCATCCCGTGTGGCACAGGACTTTGCTTAAAAAAAAGGCACTTCATTTTTACACTTTAATCTAAGGTTAGTTGCCTGCCAGTGTGTGTCAGGCCGACTTCAACTGACTGTAGTGTGCCCACTGCCAGTGCCCACCCCTGTCATCCCGAGTGGCACAGGACTTTGCTTAAAAAATAGGCACTTAATTTTTACACTTTAATCTAAGGTTAGTTGCCTGCCAGTGTGTGTCAGGCTGACTTCCACTGACTGTAGTGTGCCCACTGCCAGTGCCCACCACTCATACCGGCTGGCACAGGACTTTGCTTAAAAAAGGCATTTAATTTTTACACTTTAATGTAATTTCAGCTGCTTGCCTGCTGCTAGTGTGTGTCAGGCCGACTTCAACTGACTGTAGTGTGCCCACTGCCAGTGCCCACCCCTGTCATACCGAGTGGCACAGGACTTTGCTTAAAAAATAGGCACTTAATTTTTACACTTTAATCTAAGGTTAGTTGCCTGCCAGTGTGTGTCAGGCTGACTTCCACTGACTGTAGTGTGCCCACTGCCAGTGCCCACCACTCATACCGGCTGGCACAGGACTTTGCATAAAAAAGGCATTTAATTTTTACACTTTAGTGTAATTTCAGCTGCTTGCCTGCTGCTAGTGTGTGTCAGGCCGACTTCAACTGACTGTAGTGTGCCCACTGCCAGTGCCAACCACTGATACCGGGTGGCACAGTAGCTTGCCGATAAATAAGGCATTTCATTTTTAGACAGTAGTCTAAATTCAGTTGCTTGCCTGCTGCCAGTGTGTGTCAGGCCCGCTTCCACTGACTGTAGTGTGCCCACTGCCAGTGCCAACCACTGATACCGGGTGGCACAGTAGCTTGCCGATAAATAAGGCATTTAATTTTTAGACAGTAGTCTAAATTCAGTTGCTTGCCTGCTGCCAGTGTGTGTCAGGCCCTCTTCCACTGACTGTAGTGTGCCCACTGCCAGTGCCAACCACTCATACTGGGTGGCACAGTAGCTTGCCGATAAATAAGGCATTTAATTTTTACACTTTAGTGTAATTTCAGTTGCTTGCCTGCTGCCAGTGTGTGTCAGGCCCGCTTCTACTGACTGTAGTGTGCCCACTGCCAGTGCCAACCACTGATACCATCTCCCCGTTCGAAAAATCTATTCAATAAATGGCACCCAGATTGGGGACGTTAGAGGGATTAAACTGATGAGAATAGTACTACAGAAAATACCACTCATATCGGGTGTGACAGTAAATTGCACGGCGCAGACGCAGTCACCGTGGATAAAAACAAAGGGGAGGGAGCCAGCGTTTTTTTAACCATCTCCCCGTTCGAAAAATCAATTCAATTGACCTTTCGGGGACCCTTGGTGTTGTACGTGGCTGGGTGGAGGAAGAAACCTTCAATGACATCACCGGGACGTGGCTAGCTTGGTATCCAACCTTGTGCAAATGGGGAGTTTGCGGTTGTGCAAATGAACTGTTTGCGGTGCATTAAAAGGGGAGTTTGGTCTGTCAATGTCTGTGATGCGGGCGTAACCCTTACACTACCTGATCGATACAACATCATACCTGATCGTATACACACACTGGATGTTTTAAAGCACGTTATTCCAAACAATTTAGGAATGTTAGTTGATTTATGCCCTTTATGGATTAAAACCCGACTCTGCGTCCACTACGTAATTTTCCATGGGAGTTTTGCCATAGATCCCCCTCCGGCATGCCACAGTCCAGGTGTTAGACCCCTTGAAACAACTTTCTCATCACTATTGTGGCCAGAAAGAGTCCCTGTGGGTTTTAAAATTCGCCTGTCTATTGAAGTCTATGGCGGTTCGCCCGGTTCGCCAGTTCGCGAACATTTGCGGAAGTTCTCGTTCGCTGTTCGCGAACTGAAAATTTTATGTTCGCGACATCACTAGACACAGGCTCAGCCTGCAGCTGATGTAGGATATAGCACAAAATAACCACACTATTGATGGTTAAATACACTTGGTGATAGCTTGTGCTGGCGCACCACAAGCCACAAAATGGCCGCCGATCACCCCAGAAAAAAGTGATATAAAAATGCTCTGGGCAGCCTAAAAAAAGTGAGCAAGTCGATATTAGCACTTCAATGATCCACAGCTGGAGATCGATCACAGAATGAAGTCTTTTGGAGGAGTTAATCTGCCTAATCTTGCCCTAACGTCGCAGCTGCAACCTCTCCCTATGCTTGAATCAGCAGAGTCACGTGCAGCGCTACGTGACCCAAGCTTATATAGAGGCTGGGTCACATGCTGCACTGGCCAATCACAGCCATGCCAATAGTAGGCAAGGCTGTGATGGCCTCTTGGGGCAAGTAGTATGACGCTTGTTGATTGGCTGCTTTGCAGCCTTTCAAAAAGCGCCAAGAAAGCGCCGAACACCGAACCAGAACCCGGACTTTTACGAAAATGTTCGGGTTCGGGTCCGTGTCACGGACACCCCAAAATTCGGTACGAACCCGAACTATACAGTTCGGGTACGCTCATCCCTACACATGAGTCATAACATGATCTCTTACCATGGTGATGGATCATGTGATGACCGGAGTGACGTCACCACAGGTCCTTGACCTGTAATGAATGCTCACCACAGGTCTTGACCAGTAAAGGAGACAGAAGGAGATGCCGGGCATCGCGATCAACTGGACTAAGGTGAGTTAAATTTTTTATTTTATTTTTTTAACCCCTCCAGTGCTATTTTACTATGCATTCTGTATTCAGAATGCTATTATTTTCCCTTATAACCATGTTATAAGGGAAAATAATAATGATCGGGTCTCCATCCCGATCGTCTCCTAGCAACCGTGCGTGAAAATCGCACCGCATCTGCACTTGCTTGCGGATGCTTGCGATTTTCACGCAACCCCATTCACTTCTATGGGGCCTGCTTTGCGTGAAAAACGCAGAATATAGAGCATGCTGCGATTTTTACGCAACGCACAAGTGATGCGTGAAAATCACTGCTCATATGAACAGCCCTATAGAAATGAATGGGTCGGTATTCAGTGCGGGTGCAATGCGTTCAACTCACGCATCGCATCCGTGCAGAATACTCGCCCGTGTGAAAGGGGCCTAAGAGCGACGCCTGTCATCTACATGTCATACTGACTCACAGTATTATTTCACTACTATAGCAGACTCCCTATGCGTGTTACTGCAAGGCACAGTGTTCTACACCACTATAAAGGCTCTCTGCAACCAGTAAATAGCCGGGGGTTTTTAACGCGATTCTCCTCGAATAAATTTGGATCAAACCAAATTTTTGTGAAAAAATTTGCGAACCGGCCGAATCAAATTTTTTTAAAATGTGCTCATCTCTAATTGTAATACACATGTAATCGTACATATTTGAAGCTCTTCCAACTAAAACGCCGGTCTTAATAAATGACCTCCTCTATGGAACAGATCTACTCCAAGATGGCTGTTGACATGGGTCACTTGGTCCTTTGACCTGCCTCTGAATTCTCTCTGGTCACTAAAGCACTTTCAGATAGAAGTCTTTTATTCTGTGCATGCTCTGAAAAAACAGGATGAAAAAAAAGTGTCTAATAAAAGAAAGTCAGTCACGTAGTTCTTTTGGATACTATTGAATACTTGCGCTGCAGGTCCTTGTAGTGTTGTGGGTCAATTCACACCAGTTTCCAAGATTTCGCCTCTGACGAAGCTTGAGTGCGAAACTCTGGTCGGGCAGCGGAGTGTTACTACCAGGATTTTATATATGCTATATATTTTAGCTCGTTTGTGAGTATAATAAACCACAAGTTTTTTTACCTGCATTGGAAGTGCTTCACTATGGTGTGATTTTTTTTTTTGGTGCCCTGCAGAGGAATCCAGGAGGTGTGTTTGGAATCGGTCTAATAGGTATAGCAGTGGTACTTCACACCAAAAAATTGCTGAATTTCACCAGAAAATGTAACTGACAAATTATTATTTTTTTGTTAACTGGCCTACTAGGTATAGCAGTGCACACTCAAAAATTAGTTAAATTCACCATAAAATATAAGGCCCCTTTCACACGGGCGAGTATTCCGCGCGGATGCGATGCGTGAGTTGAACGCATTGCACCCGCACTGAATACCGACCCATTCATTTCTATGGGGCTTTTCACATGAGCGGTGATTTTCACGCATCACTTATGCGTTGCGTGAAAATCGCAGCATGCTCTATATTCTGCATTTTTCACGCAACGCAGGCCCCATAGAAGTGAATGGGGTTGCGTGAAAATCGCAAGCATCCGCAAGCAAGTGCGGATGCGGTGCGATTTTCACGCACGGTTGCTAGGAGACGATACATCCAAAAATTGGTGAATTTCACAAGAAAATGTTAATGACAATTTATTTTATTTTTTTAACCGGCCTACTAGGTATAGCACTGGTACTATACACCCAAAAATTGGTGTTCTGAGGTGCTGGCGGTGCCCGAGCTGGGTTGGCGACCTCTTCCTCTGCCTTCGCCTTGTGCTTCCACTGTGCCCCCGCTGTCAGGTGGGAATGCCACCAGTAGCGCGTCTACCAACATGCGCTTGAACTCGCGCATCTTACGATCACGCTCCAGTGACGGAATTAAGGATGGTACGTTGTCCTTGTAACGGAGATCCAGCAGCGTGGCCACCCAGTAATCAGCAGAAGTTAGAATGTGGGCAACTCGGCGGTCGTTGCATAGACACTGCAGCATGTAATAGCTCATGTGTACCAGGCTACCCAGAGCAACGAAAAGCTGTCCTCTGTGGGAGGTGTATCGTCTGGGTCCTCTGTATCCCCCCATCCACACACCAGTGATGGCCATGAGCTGGTCTGGGTGCCACCCTGCTGTAAACATGGTTCCTTCTCCTCCATCTCCTCCTCCTCCTCCACCTCCTCATCCTCCAGAACTGTGGCCTGGCTGGACAATTGTGTACCTGGCGTTTGTGGGTGCAGGAACCCACCCTCGGAGTCATTTGGGAATGCCTGGCCGGAAAACCTAGGAAATTATCCCTCTTCCTCCTGGGCCACATCCTCTTCCATCATCGCCAGGAGCGTTTTTTCAAGGAGGCATAGAAGTGGGATAGTAACGCTGAGAACGGCGTTATCAGCACTGGCCATGTTGGTGGAGTACTCGAAACAGCGCAACAAGGAACACAGGTCTTGCATGGAGGCCCAGTCATTGGTGGTGAAGTGGTGCTGTTCCGCCGAGCGACTCACCCGTGTGTGCTGCAGCTGAAACTCCACTATCGCCTGCTGCTGCTCGCACAGTCTGGCCAGCATGTGCAAGGTGGAGTTCCACCTTGTGGGCACATCGCATATGAGGCGGTGAGCGGGAAGGCCGAAGTTACGCTGCAGCACTGACAGGCGAGCAGCAGCAGGGTGAGAACGACGAAAGCGCGCATAGACGGCCCGCACTTTATGCAGCAGCTCTGACATGTCAGGGTAATTTTTAAGGAATCTCTGCACCACCAAATTCAGCACATGCGCCAGGCAAGGGATGTGCGTCAAACCGGCTAGTCCCAGAGCTGCTACGAGATTTCTCCCATTATCCCACACCACCAGGCCGGGCTTGAGGCTGACTGGCACAATCCACTCATCGGTCTGTTGTTCAAGGCCCGTCCACAGCTCTTGCGCGGTGTAGTGTGGTGTAGGCCTGAAGTAAATATATTAGCACAAAATGGCTGTATTTCAAATGCCTGATTCAAACCCCTGTATAGAAGGGGGTATCTCACACGGTCTGAACCAGTGTAGGCCTGAAGTAAATATATCTTTGCACAAAATTGCTGTATTTCAAATGCCTAATTAAACCCCCTGTATGTATAGGGGGTATCTCACAGGGCCTGAACCTCTGTTGGACTGAAGTAAATATATCTTTGCACAAAAAGGCTGTATTTCAAATGGCTGTATTTCAAATGCCTAATTCAAACCCCTGTATGTAGAGGGGGTATCTCACAGGGCCTGAAACAGTGTAGGCCTGAATTCAATATTGGTGCACCAAATGGCGGTATTTAAAATCTCTGAATGTAACCCAAATGTATTAAGGGTGTATCTCACAATGACATCTGCATCAAAGGCTGCCAACTAAATTTTTTGTGCCCAAATGAGTGTTTGTTTAAAAACTGAATTTGACAGCAGTATATAAGCCTGTAATTTCACACGTGCTGATGCTGAAAGGCCTGAAAATAGTGTTTTTTTGTCAAGAGTGTGCTTTTCAAACCCTAGAAAATGATGGGTGTATTTCTACCTTAAATTGCACACTGACTAATACAGATGTTGTAGTTTGCCCCCAAAAAATTGTGATTTGCAATGTCCCAAAAGCTCAGATGCAGTGCTGGTGCACTGAGCATGCATAAAATGACCGCCGCCGCCGCCACCCACCTAACTAACAGAATTCTAAAAGTTAGTATTTTTTGGTCAATGAGCTCAGGGTAGGGTAAAACGATAGTTGGCCTCTTGGGGCAAGTAGTATGATGCTTGTTGATTGGCTGCTGTGCAGCCTTTCAAAAAGCGCAAAGAAAGCGCCGAACACCAAACCCGAACTTTTACGGAAATGTTTGGGTTCGGGTCCGGGGTCCAAAAATCCTAGCTCTGGTTCGCTCAACCCTACATGTCAGACATCTCTCCATTATTCTGGATGGAGAAAAAAGTTCTGATTTTTTCTCTGCAAATTTTTTTTTATTCTTCTTCATGGAACACACAATAAATGACACAAACGGATGCTATTGAACACTCATAGAAGTGAATGGGACAAATAACATTAACTTTTTTTTTTATCTTTAGATAGATTAAAAAAGCTTGGGACAGAACTCTGATGTGAAAACGGTCCAGTTTTTTATGTGAGGATTTCATGAGGTTTTGCTGCAGATATCACCCTTGCATTTTAACAGTTAAAATCAGCACAAAAGAACCGCACAAAGAACTGACTTGCTGCGGATTTCAAAATCTGTATGGCAGATCAATTTATACACAGAACGAAGAAGGAAAGTTTACATGAGATTTGTGAAATCTCTTACACTTTGATAATACCGTATAAGGGCTCATGCACATGAGCGTATTTTTTTTTCCGTGTCTGTTCAGTTAGTTTTTTTATTGGGACCATATGCGGAACCGTTTCTGTTTGTCCTTTCCACAAAAAAATAGAACATGTCCTATTATTGTCCTCACCTAATTAAGGACAAGGATAGGACTGTTCTATTAGGGGCCAGCTGTTCCGTTCCGCAAAATACAGAATGCACACAGACATCATCTGAATTTTTTGCGGATCCGTGTTTTGCGGACCACAAAATACATATGGTCATGTGCATGAGCCCTTACACTGTGATTTTTCCACATGAGAATTGGCATGGAAAAATTGTGTGTAATTTGCAACGTGTGCATGTAGCCTTTCGAGATTTTTCTACTCCTATGTTCATATGAATATCACTGCATTTCCACACCAAATCTGCACCAAAATCTGCATGTGTTACTTGTGGATTTTTTCATAGATTTCGATGCTGATTTGCCACAGATCTCACCCTCCACATTGCTAAGGGTAAAACCTGCACTGAAAATCCACACGAACAATTGACATGCTATGTATTTCAACATTTAAAAATAATTTCAATTTGATTAAATTTCAATTTAAAAATGATTTAAAATTTCAGCACCATGTAGAAGAGATTTTCAAAATCTCATCTGGTTAGCTGGTTCTGTATCACTCTGCGGATTTTCCACACAAAAATCTCCATGCAATATGCGCCATGTGCCTGTAGACTATGTACACCTTTGGGGGCATATTTATTTTATTATTGCATTGTATTTATTTTGAGCTAAAAATTATTTTTTCAATTGGCCTTTATTAAAAATATGCAATACTTTTTTTCTGTACAGAGCTGCCATGCTCTAGCAGCAGCCCGTGGATTTTTTGCCTTTTCTTTCTGGGGTGCAGATGGATTTCTTATCTCTCTGACACTATAAACACTCATTAAAGCTCAGTTCTTATCTTACTGACAAGAATGTGGCTTAAATAAGTGTTTATGACCAATTAGTAGTTTAGAGATAAAGGTTAGTAGATGACCCACACAAAGTGAAAGTGAAAAGTGCCAGTCACACAGTTAGAAAAACAGTTAACCTTTTGTGACAGAATGGCTCAATATTTTTAATAAAGGCCAATTGAAAATATGATTTTTAGCCAAAAATGAGTAAATTGCCTCCAAAGGTGTATATAGCCTTTAAGGTGCTGCCATACATTCAGAGTTTTTTTTATGCAGTTTTTGAAGTCAAAATCAGGTGTGGATCATAAAAGCAGAGTAAATACAGAGACTATGTGCTGCGGAGACACATGTGCTGCGGTGGTCTACCAATGTCCTCATCCTGAAACATAAGTGGTTGGGCATCAGTGAACTCAATCTTTTCCACTTCTGGTGCAGGGCTATGTGGATGGCCCACGGAAACCCTGCCAGCAGAGTCATCAAAAAGCATAACAGACTGCTGCATGACTTGGAGCTCAGACTGCTTGCCTGATTTGCAAGGGGGTGAGTTGAAAGACAGATGGCCATGGGCTGTAGGTGCCAACTCTGATCTTTCAGCAAGGGACTGGGTGGGAGACAATGCAAAGGAACTGTAGGCACTGTCAGCCCCCCAATCTACTATAGTCTGTACTTGTTCTGGTCTCAAATCATTTGTACTGTCCTAAATGCAGTGTAGGCCACAAATGTACTTTCTAGCGCAAAAGATGAGCATTTGTCTCCTATTTTTTATTATTAAGGCTTCAACTGCATCAAAAGACCTAAATGTGTGACAGCACCCTAGAGTTTTTCCTTAATGTTTGTCTTTTTGACTAGGAAGATTTGAAAAACAAAACAGTGGTGATACAATGATGTACTATGTGACTGAGCCAAAAGCTCTTTCCATTGATTGATGGATCATCTGATTTTACATAAAAGTAGCTGAATTAAGGCACACATACAACCCTTGTTTAAAATAAATGAAATGGAGGTTGGATGATCATCACATGCACAAAAATGAGCATAATTTATTGGACATGGACAATTTTTGTAAATCTTTTTTAAGGATTCAAATTTCTATTAAATTTACTTAAATGGCAAAATGTGTTTCCCCATCTGATGCTGGTCTGGATGGATTCTGTGTAAACAGCAAGCAGACACTCGTAAGTTCATACAAGAGGACAGCTTTGTCTTTCTCTTATATTATGTGGCAGATGCCTTGACTTACTGTTGGAGATAAAATATTCTGTATCATTTTCCTCTCTGTATTTTTTAGCACATGATGATGTATGCTCCCTATGTGCCACAGCTTAACCATGGAAATATCATTCAGTGTGATGACATCTTGGCTAGTTCCATTAAAAGCATTTTTGCTGGGGGCCATGAAAATCAATCATCTGAGATCGCCTTTGTGCATTCAAGAACTGGAAGACGTGCGAGAGGAAACCTGGGACCATTACATCGTTATGCTAACGTGCGCCAAGTCATAGTGAAGTTATTGAAACGCTGCCATTATCTTAGTGTTGGTAGGAGCATATGTCATATGGCAAGCCTGACAACATGTTTCATAGACGTATCTATTTTACATATAAAAATCTATTATTTAAACAGACAACAGGGGGCACACCTATAAGTATAATGAAAGAGTGCAGGCCTTGGTATCAAAAAAACAGACATGAACACAGCCAGAGAAAGAAATACCACAGCTAGGCCACACCTCTGAAGATAAAAAGTAATTTATTGAAACACACTAATTAAAAACAACAATACATGGAAAAAATCCCACTAGTGGGTAAGATCATATGCATAATGCATCCAGTACCACCACCTAGCAATAAATATGAATGAGTATCAAAAATATAACATACATATTGTTGAGGGAAGTGTTGGTTTTAAATATATATGTATATATGCCCTTACATATATGCATATATATTGGCCCTTTTGCATGGGCCAGTCCAGGTCGTACATGTATACATAGAGATGTATGTATGGCCCCTTGTCAGCATACATCTCTATGTATATAATATATATGTGTAGGTGGGCTTATTGCTGCCCATTCAGACTCCCTGTTTTATATATATGTGTAAATATATATATATATACAGTATATATATATATTTATGGATGTGCCCCAAGCATCTATAAGTATATATGTACAGTTAAACTGTGCCAAGAAGCTCCCATGGATTCCCCCCCTCCTCTGGAATGTGCCTGCTGGGGGGGGGGGGGGAGACCGACAACTGGACAATTATGTCCAGTTTCGGCCTCTTCTAAGGACAGATGATCAATAAGATCCTCTGCCCTTTGTCACCATCTCCGGCAGCGCCGGAGATGGTATGCCTAACAGGGACATGAGAACAAAGAGTTCCCATGCCCCTGTGTGTCGCTCACCTCCGGCGCTGTAAAAACAGCACCAGAGATGTGCGATATCTCCACAGGCGGGAGGATCAAAGGATCCTCCTGCCTGGGAGCGCGGGCTGGTGCGGTGATGTCATAACACCGCGCCAGCCCACGTGGACCTGGCTGCAGGCGTGCGCACGGGAAAACGGAAGCGAGCGCCGCAGGGTTTAAATACCCCAGCGGCACTGCGCTCTGCAGATCGGGACCCCCTCTGAAGGAGAGCACATCCGGCACTCAGAAACAGGACCCCCGGCACCCCCCCTGAAGGAGAGCGCATCCGGCGCTAAAACTCTGAACCCCGACCATCCTCAGGAGCAGTCTCTAGCCCAACATCCCCTGCAAGAAGGAGAGCGCAGGCAGCGATGTGCTGCGCTCTGAAGACCGGCCCCCCTACAGAGAGGGAGCGAAGGCAGCGCTGAAAAGGAAGGAGCTGCGCTAACCCACATACCCTACACATACCTGATGATCCCAAACCGGAGGAAGAGGCTGGCAGCGCTCAGAAGAGAAGTGGGGGGGGCTGAGTCCAGAGAAGCCCAGAGGAGGAGAGCAGAAGGATGGAGCAACCAGAGGGACTGAGAAGTTGAGCAGCTGGCTAAGTATCACTTTTGTAAGCCGTGTACCGGGGTGGGCTCCCCAGGATACAGCGAAGTCACAGACAAGGAAAGCGACACTGACACCAGCTTAATATGCAAGCACAGAAACTTTACTTAGGCAAAAAGTAATAACACAAGCATAACCAAAACAATACAAATACGCATAGAAAACGCTATATCCCAGACTCAGTCAATGTCCCTGCCCACTAGACAGGCCTAGCCGATGGTGGACACAGCAGAGCCTGCAAGTCATGCTGTGCCACTACAGAGGACTGACCTAGCCGATGGCAGACACAGCAGAGCCTGCAACGTCAATACTGTGCCGCAGAACAGTCCCGAACAACCCGGCAATAACACAACCCTAACTAGCTATCTAGTTTCAGGCCTAGGCTTAGTCTCTGTTTTTCAGGCGCCACTAGTGTAAAGCATGGAGTAAACGGGTGTACTGACTTTCGTACGTTCTGGGCCCTAGGATACCGCTTACTCGGGATGGCCACCAAGCTCTCAGCAACTGTGCGGCCTTGCTTGATGATGAGGCTTTCTGTCCACACACTGACACTGGTCTTCCTGGGACAATCTCTCTTTCAAAGAGCTGGATTCAGTAAGGAGACGACAGCTACTCTCCTTCCTTTGAGTGTCCATTCACTGCCGGACATTTGCAAGCCAGGATGGAATCGGATTCAGTCCCTCAAATCCTTCCACCATGTCAGATCAACACTTCTTGGATCACTCACAAGCAGCGTGAGTCATCACCTACTTTACATATGAAAATCCCAGAGTGTGCTGGTTGTAGCTGCAAAACAGTGGCCTCTAGTGCCCGGAATGCCAAATGACAGTTTAAGTACACTTTAAACTTAAACCTTATACAGGTAGAGCTTATTCATAATCTCACATGCCACCCCACTAGAAGTTGTCGCCCTCAGCAACTCTCCCTATACAAACTCATCCTGGGCATAGCGCTGTGGAGGCACACCAGCATTGGGCCTCGCTAACCTTCTCAGATTGGGGGTTTCAGAAACACTGGGGACATCAGGCATATTTGACAAGAGAGGAGCTGTTGATTGCTCAGCATTGCATCTGGATGGCAAACCTGCCACGGCCGGAACCTCTGTGGACACTTGGGCAGGGACGACCCACCATTCCTCCTCTTCCTCATCTGAGGGACTTTCCTCCATACCCTGAGCATGAGGCGCACCCCCTCTACGCACACCGGTTCATCAAAATTGCAATGTCTCAACATATTACAGTGTAAGTTCCGTGAGGGTCCCCCTGTCCCTACTGGCTCTACCTCATAGACCCGAATAGCGGGGTCTACCCTTCTCTTCACCGTGTATGGAACTGCCTCCCACCGTCCATCCAACTTCCCTGATGGCCGTTTGGCTTTAACCATCACCCGATCACCAGGGACATACCCATCTTTCTGCACTGGTCTTGGGTTAGGGTGTACCACCTGTCCCAGGCGTTCTCCCTTGTGGACCGCTCTCAGCCGGCAGCACAGCGGTGGTACTTCTCGATGGGGGCTCCATCAGGTTAGGCATGTGGAGATCTTCAATCTCCCGTCCGGCTCGTCCAAACATGAGTATATGTGGAGAGTATCCGGTGGTACTGTGTACTCTGTTGTTATAGGCCCACATCAACTCAGGTAGAAACGTGGGCCACTGGGCTTTCTGACTGTCTTCCAGAGTCCGCAGCATCTGAAGCAAGGTGTGATTGAAGCGTTCGCACGCCCCGTTTCCTTGTGGGTGATATGGAGTGGTTTGGGAGCGTTCAATCCCATACAGTTGGTACAGTTCATTCATTAGAGTACCCTGAAAGCATGCTCCCTGGTCAGAATGTATCCTCCATGGACACCCGAACACCTCTATAAAGTGTTTACAGACAGCTTAGGCGGCCGACTCTGCGGTTTGGTCTCTGGTGGGCACAGCCACCGCATACTTGGTAAAGTGATCTGTCATGACTAGACAGTACTATTGTCCCGAGGTAGAATATCCAATCTGTACATAATCGATCATCAGAAGTTCTAGGGGCGCTGAGGTGCGGATGGTCTGCACAGGAGCCCGCTGCTCAGTACTCTTACTCAACCCTTCAGGATCGACATTTAAGACATGCCGCGGCCACCATGTCAGCCAGATCTGGACAGTATACCAGCCGTTGGAGCCACTTGAATGTTTTGTCGCTCCCAAAATGAGCTCCCTTTTCATGAGCTTCCCTGGCGGCCTCCGGTCCCAACGACATGGGAATGACAATCTGTTGCCGGTACTGTAGCTCTGACTGTAAGTATATGATCCGGCACAGGAGGCCCTGGGTAATTGTCAGCTTGTCCCACTGCCTTAACAACTTTTGACCCTCTGGGGTCAGGAGGGCTCGTTCTTCTGGCCGAGGCCAGATCTTGCTCCGAACCCATTTTTTTACTTTCCACAAATCCCGGCAGCTATCCTGGACTCTCTCCCAATCAGTCAACGTTTTCCCCAGCACCAGTGTCATTCCAGATGCCACCCCACTTGAATGTGCCACATCCGGGAACAGAGGTAAGCGACCAAGGTCAGGAGTTTCAGTATCCTCTAACTCCTCATCGGCTCTCTGAGTCGACTGTCCTACTGGAACTCGAGAGACTGCATAGGCGTTGCCGTTCTCCCTACCGGGCCGGAAATTGATGCGGTATTGGTACTTAGAGAGGCGGGCCAACCATCTTTGCTCGAGTGCGCCGAGCTTGGCATTCTCCAGGTGTGCCAATGGGTTGTTGTCCGTTATCACGGTCACTTCTGCACCAGTCAGGTATTCTGCAAAACTTTCGATCATGGCCCACACCAGTGCCAGTAGTTCCAGTTTAAAGGAGCTATAGTTATCAGGATTGCGTTCTGACTCTCTTAGGGACTGGCTCCCATAGGCGATGACTCTCTCACGTCCATCCTGGAATTGGGACAATACGGCCCCCAGACCATGTAGGCTTCCATCAGTATACAGCAGGAATGGGGTATCAAACCGCGCGTAAGCCAGGATCGGGGCATTAGTCAGCGCCTCTTTCACCGCTTCAAAGGCCTCTTGTTGCCGGGGCTTCCAGTTGACAGGGCATTTCTTTGGGCCCCCAGCCGTGCCTCTTAGCAACTCATTTAATGGGCCCACCAGATGAGCAAATTTGGGTATAAACCTCCTGTAGTAGCCGGCCAGTCCCACGAACGCCCGTACCTCCCGTAGCGTACTTGGCCGGGGCCACTTCTGAATGGCCTCCACCTTGCTGGGGGCCGGTTTTACCCCCTCCTGGGTGCCCACATGTCCTAAGTACTCTATCTGCTGTCGGAACAGCTGGCATTTTTTTGGCTTGATCTTGAGCCCATGGTCTCGTAGTCGTCCCAAGACTTGTCGCAGCTTCTGGAGGTGATCTTCAAAGGAAGCCCCGAACACTACTATGTCATCCAGGTATATCAATACTGATTCGAAGTTGAGGTCCCCAGACAGTGTTCCATCGATCGCTGAAATGTCCCCTGAGCATTGGAGAGGCCAAAGGGCATCCGGTTGAACTCGTAGAGTCCCATAGATAGAATGAAGGCCGTCTTGGCTTTGTCCTTCTTGGCCACCGGCACCTGCCAGTACCCACTAGCCAGGTCAAGAGTTGAGAAGAAATTTGCTTGGCTTAGGGCTGATAATGACTCCTCATTCCACGGAAGGGGGTAGGCATCCCGGACGGTCTGAGCATTCAGCTTCCGATAATCCACGCAGAACCGGAGACTCCCGTCTTTCTTCCGCACCAAAACTACCGGAGCAGCCCACGGACTTTGACTCTCCTGGATCACACGATTCTCCAACATACTGGCCACCATATATTTCACCTCCTGATACATCTTAGGTGGGATCTGCCGGTAGCATTCCCTGATCGGCGCAGCATCGCCGGTTGGGATTTCATGTTCGATGGCAGTAGCACACCTAAAGTCCTCATCATGTCTTGAGAAGGCCTCCTGAAATTCCCAGAGGGTGTCTTCCAGAAGCTTTTGTTCTCCCGGGGGCAGGGTTCTGCAGTCCACTCCCATACGGGCCATGATCAATCGACCATTCCACTCCGCTGTCGGGGTTTCCCTTGAATGGATCTCCACAGCATAGGTCCAGGCTGATCTCCTATCCGGCAGCAGCGTGAAGCCCCTTCGTTGAGCGATACCCCCTTCGGACACATAAACTTTGGCCAGCAGGGTGTTTGTGGGGACGGTTAACTCGCAGTCCTCAACATTACAGCAGCGTATAGGCACACATCCGTCCTTCACAATGGCGAGGGCCCGGGCTACCAGTAGGCGAATCTGCATTTCTTCTTGATAAGCGGGTTCAATTAGGACCTCCAGTCCATTCAATCGTCGTCCAGCCCCCACTGGCAGCATCAATATTCGCTCTTGTCGAGGTGGGATCTTCAGCGGGGTCCTCCGGAGCAGCCTCACGTCTCCAACGGCCCGACCGAACATGTTACTCTTTTGCAGGCTACAGCTCCTCACCATCTGTTGTAAGACCTTCTGGGTAGGCCGGTGTGCGGTGGCCCATTGCCAGTACTTCGGCCCTTCCTTGGCATAAAGTTGATGGTCTAGGTCTCTCAGTATATTCATGCCCAGGGTCACGTCCATTCCTTTCCTGGACGAATGGTCTACCAGCACGACCCCTTTCTTGCCGATGTCTTGCCCAAACAGTCGGACCCGCATCCAGACTATCCCTCGGACATCCATCTCTCTATTATCGACAGCCGTCAGCCTGATGACGCTCCCGTCCTCGGGCTCCATCATATGCTCGAAGTGGCTCTCAAAGAACTCCAGAGGCATTAGGGTACACTCTGACCTTCTATCAACTAGGCAGCAGACCTTTCGGCCTTCCAACTCTGCTTCTAATACAGGTCACAATCTTCACGCAGAGGGCTTAACTTCTGGTGCACTGCCGCAGGACGCCCAGCTACTGCAGCGGTTGGAAGTTTAACGTCGGCTCAGACGCTTCCTGTTCTGGGCACTCTCTGGCCATATGGCTGTACTTTCGGCAAGCCCAACAGAGGGGCCCCCTTCTGGTCAGCTCCCTCACCGGGGTTGTTCTGGGTGGAGTGGCCCGAGATGCGGCGACCGTTTCCGGACGCCGGGATGGTTCTGCCTTCATCTGGGACACTTCCAGCCGAAGCTCTTTCAATTCCACCCGCATGGCCTGGACCACATCCTTCAAGGACTCCGATTCTTCAGACCCTGGCCAGTCCCTTGTAACATGCGTGCTATTCACCACTCTTGCTGCCGCAGGTATGGGCTCTTCCTCTCTCTCTACGGCGGCTAAGTAGAGACTGTAGAATGTTATATCGGCCATTGTTCGGGTCATCTCTTGTAATTTATCTTGTAAGAATTTATTGGAGAGCCCCACTATAAACTGATCTCGTAGGAGCCGGTCCACCTCCCGGAAAGCGCCCATAGCCTCAGGGTCTCATCGTTGTATCTCATTCAGTGTCTCCTGTAGAGCATTGGAATATTGCATCAGGGTCTCGCCCTCTCGCTGGGGTCGGTTAAAGAAGTGACTCCGTAACTGTACCACTTTGGCCCGCCTCCCTTGGGCTCTCTCTAGCAGGGAGAATATCTTCTCAAGGGTATCTCTCTGAGTCAGGCCTTACCATCACTGTCCACCTGGCGTCACCCTCTAGGGCTACCAACGCAACCTCGGCCCGCAGTTCGGGGGTCAGGTTACACATTTTAACCGCACTTCGCATCCTTTCAGTCCAGTCCTGCAATGTCATGTTGTTACCGTCATACTTTGGCAGATGATGCAGCAGCGCCCCTACAGGGATGTACCCTACTGGGGTAGCCATATTGTTGAGGGCAAGCTGGACTTACACCTGGGCATCCTGGGCTGGGTCCTGATCCGGCACCACTGGCGTTGGGGGAAGATCTCCCGCCGCGTTCCCGTCCATAACGGTCACTGTATCCTGCCGACTACGCCAAGTTGTAAGCCGTGTACCGGGGTGGGCTCCCCAGGATACAGCGAAGTCACAGACAAGGAAAGCGACACTGACACCAGCTTAATATGCAAGCACAGAAACTTTACTTAGGCAAAAAGTAATAACACAAGCATAACCAAAACAATACAAATACACATAGAAAACGCTATATCCTGGACTCACAGTCAATGTACCTGCCCACTGGACAGGCCTAGCCGATGGCGGACACAGCAGAGCCTGCAAGTCGTGCTGTGCCGCTACAGAGGACTGACCTAGCCGATGGCGGACACAGCAGAGCCTGCAACGTCAATACTGCGCCGCAGAACAGTCCCGAACAACCCGGCAATAACACAACCCTAACTAGCTATCTAGTTTCAGGCCTAGGCTTAGTCTCTGTTTTTCAGGCGCCACTAGTGTAAAGCATGGAGTAAACGGGTGTACTGACCTTCGTCCGTTCTGGGCACTAGGATGCCGCTTACCCGGGATGGCCACCAAGCTCTCAGCAACTGTGCTGCCTTGCTTGATGATGAGGCTTTCTGTCCACACACTGACACTGGTCTTCCTGGGACAATCTCTCTTTCAAAGAGCTGGATTCAGTAAGGAGACGACAGCTACTCTCCTTCCTTTGAGTGTCCATTCACTGCCGGACATCTGCAAGCCAGGATGGAATCGGATTCAGTCCCTCAAAGCACAATCCTTCCACCATGTCAGATCAACACTTCCTGGATCACTCACAAGCAGCAGAATCATCACCTACTTTACATATGCAAATCCCAGAGTGTGCTGGTTGTAGCTGCAAAACAGTGGCCTCTAGTGCCCGGAATACCAAATGACAGTTTAAGTACACTTTAAACTTAAACCTTATAGAGGCAGAGCTTATTCACAATCTCCCACTTTCCCTGCCTCTTCCTTAACCCGTGCTGCCCTGTACCCCAGTGGTAACTCCTGCTGTACCTTGATCTGTTGCCACAGCCCACAGTCCCCTGTACCACTGCTGCCCCAGCCTCTCCCATTAACCCCTGCTCTGCCCTGCATTGCCCTGTCCCTGCAGAGCATTAACCCCTCCATTGCCCTGTCCCTGCAGAGCATTAACCCCTGCATTGCCCAGCTACAACCCTGTGTTCCTTGGCCTGCATGTATTAACCCCTGCACTGCTACAAATGTGTTTTTAACCCCTAGTACCCCATAGGGACAGTGAGTAGCCAGGCGGGTGGGTTACTGATATGTGTGTGTATGTAAGTGTACTATTGTATTGTATAGGTAGTGTGTGGGGTGGAACTTGGGATTGAATAGTGTAGTTAGTGCTGTATTTATGATGCTGTATTGTGTGTATTGTGTACTGTAGGTGATAATAAATATCTTGTATTATTTGTATTATACCTACTGTGCAACTTGTGGTTACTAGTGGTAGTTAGTTCAGTAAGGCGCATGCAGCTAGTTTAGTGATTAGCGTAAGGCAAGGTGAAAGTATTATTTCTTTACTTAAGGTATAAATAGGCGGAGTCATCACTAGATGACATCTTTTATTTATGAATATTAATTATTGATATTTACATAAATATTGGTAATTAATACTCTCCCTTTACACATATGCAAGATTCCATCTAGTAATATACTTATCAGAAAGACAGTGGTGGCACACAGGGAATAAAAACCAACAGGGGGGAAACCCTCACGTGTATCGCTAGAACATGTACTAGCTTCCTCAGAGGTCCATGTGAGTATTCATTTGCGTTACAACATTATATATCCTATCGAACTAATCATTTATCAATTACAGCTGTGGTCAAAGACATAGTACAATAGAGAAGGGAAGGGGGTAGGAAAGGCGTGCGTAGGTAATACCTGGTTTCTCCCCGATGCATGGTCCGTGCGTGAGTGATGGCGCCGGTGAAGACCGGCATGTTAGAAAAGCAAACGCGAAAGCGCAAGATGGCGCCCGGGCGGAAGTTGACGCCGCGATGCGCTCCAAAGGGCGGAAACACATCACGGCCTCACAAACGCCGCAGAGCGCCAGCGCACAAATGCATCCCTGGTTGGATCGCCGAAACCTAGCAAAACAGTATAGGTTCCGGTATGTAGGCATGATGTAGATACAATGCAAATCAAAAGCCTATAGTTCCGCTATATTAACGTAATGTGTGAATAATATAATCCATAAACTCACAATAATGTAGTGCTATAGATATAATTACAAAACATGATTCAATACTTACTTAATTAAATAATAACAACAAAAATAAAATTAAAAATCTAAACAGTTGGAACAAGGCCATAGTCCTTTATGGAGTAGAAAAATACATAAGTAAAATAATATACAATTCATGAATAGATTATACAATACATGATTAAATACATAAGTAAATAAATAAGTAAACAAAAATGAAGTACTGACCAAAATTCACTATCATAATTTCATCAATAAAACAAGTCATAAATGTATTTCCTCCATTTTTATTATTATTCCTTACTATTATAACTTTTGAAGCTTATTATTTTGTGTCTATTTCTCATTCTTTTCTTCATAAACCGTTCCTATACTTAATTTATTACCTAATTATTAGTCTTTTTATCATTAGTTTAAATTTTTAGTCTGATGTAAATGATAAAACAGAAGAATACAGCGGCTCACCGTATGGATAAGGTGCTCACCCTCTGGTCCCACCCTCAGGACCACAAAGAACAAGTGAGGTGTAAGCAAATATGAAGGGGCACACTCAGAAGGGAAACACCAATATATGATAGTAATAATATACACTTTAATATTCTAAAAACATACCCCTAAACAACATATAAAACTTGCATGATAAACATAAATGGCTTCTGGATTCAACAATAATCCGCAATTGATATGCTCACATATGGAGAGTCCTATGTCAGCCCATGGCCACTGAGGAAGGGGCATAGGACCCCGAAACGCATCTGGCATACAGAGTGAGCGTGGAATCAGCAAAAGAGAAAAAGAAGAAAGGAACGACTTTGAAACAAAGGAAAAAGCAAAAGGAACCGCTCTGATCCAAAGGCTGAGGGAGCAGTCGCTACTAGTGACATCATCAAAGCTTCCATCCGGTCCCCTAGGTGACCAGGTCACGTGGGACGCCACGTAGAGGCCCAGCACACCACGTGGAACGCCGCTGGTGTACGGCCACCTGGGATCAACGCTGCGGTAAGGCAGTGAAGAGTGGTAAGATCGAGCTCCCAAGTGAGCATTTATACACGCATGAAGAGACTGTGAGTAGCGTCATTGCCTGTCTCAGTGTTAACTATTGAATAAGACAGCGATATTAACTTGTACAGGTGTCGGGCAGTGAGTACGCAGGAATCCAGTTACGGCATATTAACACCAGAGCTGGATTTTTACATCACAACACCACTCTGTTGAAGTGTCACTGCGGCTCAGTTATATCGCGGCTATAGTATTATACAAACGGATCAACGCATAGCAGGGGCGTACATAGAAATCATGGGGCCCCATAGCAAAACTCAGAATTGGGCCCCCCCCTTCAATAAAAAGTTTAATAATTAAAGCTGATTAGTGAAGGTGCGGGGTACATTAGGAGCTAAATAAAAGGTTAGGCTGTGGTCACATCACGTTTTTGCCATCCGTTTTTACTTATATGTTGGGGGGGGGGATAAAAAAGTGCTGCACCCTATGCTTTTCTATCCTGCAGAGTCCAGTAGAAAAACCGTATAGGTTAACATATACATTTTTCTTTCAAACTCTATGATGAAGGATGCCACTGTATGTATACATGAAACGGATGGAAAAAACGGGACATGAACTCGTCCTTACCCTTTAAGTTTTATTTATTTTATGATAGGTGTAAATCAGAGGAGAGCCTATAGGGTTAATTACTGCAGCAGAACTGTCCACATAGGTCAATGTGACCCCTGGGACAGATCTTCTGCAGGTCCACAGCATTAGATCTCTGTCTCACAGCTCAACTTCTCCCTTTGTTATTAACAGGGAGCAGAGCTGTCCCATCCTTCACTCAGAGGTAGTCTATCTGGAGCATCCAGGACATGCCACAGGTCCCATATGAAAGAATACATATGCACTACAGTGAGCAGAGCTGAGGCTCCTGTCTGACCCTCACTGCTGCAGCAAACAGCCCGTCTTCCTGTCAGCTCCTCTCACCTCAGCTCTATCATGCAGAGCGCTTCTGCTTCCTTCTGCCCTCTCACACAGCCTAGGAGTAGTGAAGGCAGAGCTGGGGGTTAACAAGCAAAGAGAAGTGCAGGAGGACCCAGAGGAGGGTCAGCATGTGGGACATCACTGCTGAGAAAAGTAAATGCAGGGCTGGTACTCTTCCACCAAAGACCTCACAGAGGGGCGGGCACATCAGGCAGTGAGCTGCTTCCTGATTGGAGGAATCGGCTGCTCACTCTCCCTGCTCCTTCCCTCCTTCCAGCCTGCTGTGTATAATGCCAAATGAAAATGTAAATATGTAATGGCACTGGGGCGTTTGGGGTGGCAATGTACCCCTCATTGACACTGGGCCCAGGGCTGCCGACCCAAACGCCCCATTGCCAGTATTTATCTCTCTACTGTTAACTAATGCAGCGTGTATTCAGGTCGGAAAGGGGGCGGAGCCATGCAGCCTGGCCACGCCCCCTAACCTCACGGGCCCCATAGCCAGTGCGTGGTCTGCCTATATTGACGGTACGCCACTGACGCATAGTATTAATACAAATCTGTTTGGGACACATTGACATTGCGGCTACGTCGCCAGATGATATACTGTATAAGGACTAATCAGTTGGCTGATATTTATGGTATATGAGTCTCCTGTCACAGAGGCTCTGCCGAGTGTTTTTTTGGCTGACATAGGACTCTCCATATGTGAGCATATCAATTGCGGATTATTGTTGAATCCAGAAGCCATTTACGCATTTGTGTTTATCATGCAAGTTTTATATGTTTTTTAGGGGTATGTTTTTAGAATATTAAAGTGTATATTATTACTATCATATATTGGTGTTTCCCTTCTGAGTGTGCCCCTTCATATTTGCTTACACCTTAATTTTTTGTCTACTTGTAACTTTTTTGATTAATAAAAAAAGTTACAAAAAATTCAATACACACCAAACATGAATATAGCAAAAATTGCAACGAACCATGGGGATGACGGACCATGCACCGGGGAGAAAGGACAAGGAGAGCCAGAAAGCAAGCGCAGGGTGGGAGGAAAGCAAATTAGTATGTATATAAGGATCATATGAATAATATACATAATATACAATATATAGGGGGGGACAAACATTACATCATAATAATATACAGTATATTAATGCATAATAGTGAAACATCAAATGTACAAAGGAAGGTATAACAAGCCTAAAAAATGTGTGTGTATATATATAAATAAAAAATGTGTAAAGTGCTAAGTGCCATCCTGTGCAAAAAAGTGCAAAAAGTGAGACGGTCAAATCAGACGTATTGGTCCTCCAGCCATGTATCTCCAGGCTTTTAAACCTAAAACAAAAACAAACACAAATAAAATTAGTAATTAGTGATTCCTAGGCCTGATCTGTTACTTTCCCTTGGGTTAGTCTCAGAGTAGGAGTCTATGTATAGAAACCAGTGAAAGTAAGTTCCTCATTGAGGCCCCATGGTATCTGTGAACCCAAATTAAATATCCACCTCGATTCAGATCGGAGCAGTCTCTGAGAGATTTGTGTGCCCCTAATGTTGCCGTGAATTAAATCCAGTCCTGCAACCCTCAGATCATCATACCTACCTTCATGGCAGTCCAAAAAGTGAGCCGCCACCGATGTAAGAGGTTTGTCCCCTTTGCTTCTGTCTCTTGCTGCCAACCGAATGTTGGATGTGTGCTGTTGTACTCTCTTCCTCGACTCCTGACCCACATATATCCTGTTACAGGGGCACAATAAAGCATAAACTGTATTCCTGGAGCGACAGTTGACATAATGTTTCAATTCGATTCTGAGATTGTCCCAATGGATAAAATTGTCAGAATTCAACATGAATTGGCAAATATTGCAATGGCCACAAGGATATGTGCCTTTCAAGGTGCCACCACTCCATGTGGTCCCTCCTGGGCGTTGGAAATGACTGCACACTAATGTATCTTTTAGATTGGGGGCCCTCCGCGCTATAATCCTTGGTTCATTGTCGACATATGAAGCAAGTTTGCCATCTGATGCGAGTAAAAACCAGTGGTTATTTAAGATTCTATAAAGGTCCGTCCACTGGTTATTGTATTTAGTAATCACTCGTATTTTGTTATACCGTGAGTTGATCCTCACGGTTAGATTCTTTGGCTCTTTCAAAAGCCTGGGATATAACCTTTTTGGGATACCCCCTCTCCTGCAGCCGTGATGACAAATTTTGTGAGGCCTCCCTAAAATCAGCAAAATTAGTACAATTGCGTCATAGGCGCAGGAACTGGCCCCTAGGTATACCTTTCTTCAAATGAGTCAGGTTGAAGTTTGCATAGTGAAGTAGGTTATTGGTTGCAGTACTTTTTTGGAAAAGGAATGTCACAATTTGAGAGTCCTTCAACCCAATTCGGAGATCCAAAAAATCAACCTCCAATTCAGAGATTTTATGTTTCAGGAATATATAGAGCGGGTTCTTCTTAAGATAGCCGATGAATTGCTCAAAATCCTCCCTTGATCCCTGCCAAAAGAAAAGAATGTCGTCAATGAAACGATACCAGCCCACCACATTACATTTGAACTGGTCCAATGGGTATACACTTGTGGCCTCCCACCAACCTAAAAATAGGTTGGCATAGGAGGGCACACACCATGCCCCCATGGCTGTGCCAGAGACTTGTCTGTAGAATGTGCGATCAAAAACAAACTAATTGTGAGTCAACACAAATTCCAGTAGACTCACCAGGAAAGTGTGGTGAGCTGGATCGCCAGTGGCAGAGTTGGACAAGAAGAACTTAGCAGGAGCTATCCCATCGCTATGGGAAATATTGGAGTAAAGTGACTCAACATCGCATGTAACCATCAAGGTGCCAGGCGGCAGAACAATGTCCTTTAATTCCTGTATAAGATGCATGGCGTCACGGATATATGATTTCAGGCCCAAAACAAAAGACTGTAGAAAAAAATCAAGATATATACAAGCCTGTTCACATAGGCCCCGGATACCAGCCACAATTGGGCGGCCAGGTGGATTAGCTAAGTTTTTGTGGACCTTTGGTAGCATGTAGAATGTAGGTGTAATAAGGCAACTCACCTCCAAAAATTGAAGTTCCCGCTTAGTGATAATCCTCATGTCAAAGGCCTTTTTCAGAAGCTGATCCAGTTTCTTCTTAAACGTGATGGTGGGATCTGATGGAATAGGGGTGTAAAAAGTTCTATTACCCAATTGACGTTTGGCTTCGTTCATATACATCCCCATACCACGTTCCCACCTTTATCCGCTTCTTTAATTACAAAGGATTTGTTTTGTTGTAATTGTTGAATAATATTGAACTCTATCGCAGCCATGTTCCTACCCCTAATGGTGTTGTTCGTCAATTTCCGGACCTCTTGTAGGACTGCTTGAAAGAATAAGTTGATACTCAATGATGGCGTAATGGTGGAAGGTTTGAATAGATTAAAAGGTCTCCTACCTGTGCCAGTCTCATTTTCTCTAAGCAAGTCCACCAGGTCCAGGAAGACTCCACGTTCATCCTCCGCAAGTTCCTGTAGTAGTGTAGGTTGAGCGTAAAGTAATTTGAAGCACAATTGCCTACAAAATAAATGTACATCTTTTACAAACTAAATTTTTTCCAAAGTGCTCATTGGGGAGAAGGACAATACTTTCTGCAAAACCAATTTTTCTTTCTCTGATAACACATAGGGGAAAAGATTTATAACCTAAAGCGATCGTTTTCCTGTGGTTGTTCCACTCCTATACCCGCTTCCTGTGGGGTGGTGGATGGCTGTTGCACTTGCGAAGTTGGGGTCTCCCTTTTCTGGGATTTGCGTAATCCCCTCCGAGTTCGCTGTCTTCGCTGATAAAAAATCCACATCACCATTTGTCTTAGCAGAGTTGTTATCAGTATACTTCGTTGTTGTAACATTTGAGTGGTTGCGCTTTATGGGTGCCCGTGTATTACCACTGTATTTCCACCTAAAAGCCTGTTTTCTCTCAAAATCACTTCTATCCCGATAAAATTTTGATTTTTTGCCCACCATGATCTCCTTGTAAAAGTTCTCCAGTGTCTCCTTAAGTCTAGCATAGAATGTTTCAACTTTCTCCTTATCATATTGTACCATTTTGGATTCTAGTTCCGCAAGCCTCAATTTAGTCCGATGTAAAAGTTCTTTATCATGTGTAATTAACATGTCAATGAGAATTCTAGAGCATTGTAAAAGTCCCTGTTCCCATGTCTCCTTGAACTCCGCAGTAACTTCCCAGGCCAGGAATTTTTGCACCCTCAGACTCCTTGGGACAATGGAGCATTTAAGGTACTCCTCCAGACTTTTGATATTCCACCAAACGCGCAAGCGCCATCACTCGCGCACAGACCATGCACCGGGGAGAAACCAGGTATTACCTATGCACGCCTTTCCTACCCCCTCCCCTTCTCTATTGTACTATGTCTTTGACCACAGCTGTAATTGATAGATGAATAATTTGATTGGATATATATTGTTGTAACGCAAATGAATACTCACATGGACCACTGAGGAAGCTAGTACATGTCCTAGCGATACGCGTGAGGGTTTCCCCCCTGTGGGTTTTTATTCCCCGTGTGCCACTACTGTCTTTCTGATAAGTATATTACTAGATGGATTCTTGCATATGTATGTTATATTTTGATACTCATTCATATTTATTGCTAGGTGGTGGTACTGGATGCATTATGCATATGATCTTACCCACTAGTGGGATTTTTTCCATGGATTGTTGTTTTTAATTAGTGTGTTTCAATAAATTACTTTTTCTTCAGAGGTGCGGCCTAGCTGTGGTATTTCTTTCTCTTGTTGTGTTCATATAAAAATTTATTAACAATAAAAAAGAAACATATAAAAGTTATATAAAAAAGTTATGGCTGTCAGAAAATGGTGACGCAAAGAAAATTTCGATATTTTTTTTAAAAGCTGTTATTTTTTTTAAAAGCAGTAAAAAAAAAATATTCAAGTTTGGCATCGCTGTATTCATATTGAGCTGCAGAATAAGACTGTCATGTAATTTTTAGTGCACAGTGATTTTGAAAAGCGTAATGTCTAAATCCCCAAAACCTTGGTGGAATTGTGATTTTTTTTTTCAATTTAACCACACAAATATATTTTTTTCCTGTTTTTCCAATAAAGGACATAATTAATACTACTTATACCGCAAAAATTAAGCCCTCATATAGCTAGCTATAGGAATGGAAAATGTAAAAAGTCGTGGCTATTGGAACGTGGGGAGGAAAAAGCCAAAATGCTAAACCAAAAATGGGCCTGATACTTAAAAGGGTTGTCTGGGTTCAGAGCTGAACCTGGACATATCCCCTTCTTCACCCATTCAGCGCCTATGAGTGGAGCATCAAAGCATTTCATGCTCCGATGCTCCCCCTTGCCTTGCGCTGTATAGCACAGGACAAGGGCTTTTTCTTCAGATGTGGTGACGTAACGGGCTTCTGATGGGCATGCTAGGAGCATCGCACAGGGCAAGGGCTGTTTTGTCTCATTACATTGACACACTGCAAGGCAAAGTTTTCTGCCTAGCAGTGAGCCCTGTGATGTCACCAGCACTAATGGGTAGAGATGTCGCGAACATAAAATTTTCCATTCGCGAACGGCGAAAGCGAATTTCTGCAAATGTTCATGAACGGGCGAACCGGGCGAACCGCCATAGACTTCAATAGGCACGCAAATTTTAAAACCCACAGGGACTCTTTCTAGCCACAGTAGTGATGGAAAAGTTGTTTCAAGGGGACTAACACCTGGACTGTGGCATGCCGGAGGGGGATCCATGGCAAAACTCCCATGGAAAATTACATAGTTGACGCAGAGTTGGGTTTTAATCCATAAAGGGCATAAATCACCTAACAATCCTAAATTTTTTTGAACAACGTGGTTTAAAACATTCAGTGTGTGTATACGATCAGGTATGATGTTGTATCGATCAGGTAGTGTAAGGGTTACGCCCGCTTCACAGACATTGACAGACCAAACTCCCCTTTT
Source organism: Bufo bufo (assembly GCF_905171765.1). Lineage (NCBI taxonomy): Eukaryota > Metazoa > Chordata > Amphibia > Anura > Bufonidae > Bufo > Bufo bufo. Next base: position 671,920,464 of record NC_053389.1, on the reverse strand, counting down.
AATGCACCGCAAACAACCGCAAACAGTCCATTGGCCCAACCGCAAACACCCCATTTGCACAAGGTTGGATACCAAGCTAGCCATGTCCCGTTGATGTCATTGAAGGTTTCTTCCTCCACCCAGCCACGTACAACACCAAGGGTCCCCGAAAGGTGAATTGAATAGATTTTTCGAACGGGGAGATGGTTAAAAAAACGCTGGCTCCCTCCCCTTTGTTTGAATCCACGGTCACTGCGTCTGCGCCGTGCAATTTACTCTCACACCCGATATGAGTGGTATTTTCTGTAGTTCGATCTTCTCATCAGTTTAATCCCTGTTACGTCCCCAATCTGGGGTCCATTTATTAAATAGATTTTTCAAACGGGGAGGTGGTTAAAAAAATGCTGGCTCCCTCCCCTTTGTTTGAATCCATGCCACGGTCACTGCGTCTGCGCCATGCAATTTACTCTCACACCCGATATGAGTGCTATTTTCTGTAGTTCTCTCTTCTCATCAGTTTAATCCCTGTTACGTCCCTAATCTGGGGTCCATTTATTAAATAGATTTTTCGAACGGGGAGATGGTTAAAAAAACGAACGAATAGAATTTTTTTTATCTGTAAGGTATTTGTGAGTGAGTGACACCCTGTAACGATATGAGTGGTGGGCTAGCCAGTGGCCACAGTACAGTCTGTGGGCAAGACACACACTGGCTTGCAACTGGGATTATATCACAGAAAATTATTAAATTGAATTTTTTTTATCTGCAAGGTATTTGTGAGTGAGTGACACCCTGTAACGGTATGAGTGGTGGGCTAGCCAGTGGCCACAGTACAGTCTGTGTGGGCCAGACACACACTGGCTTGCAACTGGGATTATATCACAGAAAAATATGAAATACATTTTTTTTTATCTGCAAGGTATTTGTGAGTGAGTGACACCCTGAAACGGTATGAGTGGTGGACTAGCCAGTGGCCACAGTACAGTCTGTGGGCCAGACACACACTGGCTTGCAACTGGGTTATATCACAGAAAAATATTAAATACATTTTTTTTTATCTGCAAGGTATTTGTGAGTGAGTGACACCCTGTAACGGTATGAGTGGTGGGCTAGCTTGTGGCCACAGTACAGTCTGTGTGGGCCAGACACACACTGGCTTGCAACTGGGATTATATCACAGAAAAATATTAAATTGAAATTTTTTTATCTAAAAGGTATGTGACACCCTGTATGAATGGTGTGCACACAGTACTGTCTGTGACTGAGCCTGCAGCCTCTCACACAACACGGGCAGGCAACTGCAATATATATAAATACAAAAAAGAAAAAAAAGCAGACTGATGTACCAGCCCTGAAAAGGGCTTTTTGGGGTGCTGTCCTTACAGCAGATGAGTCTGTGGACACAGAACACTGCCCTAGCTAACACTTTCCCTATTAGATCAGCAGCAGCAGCAGCACTCTCCCTCCTCACTAAGAATGCAGCTTCCGAATGAATCTAAAATGGATGCTGTCCAGGAGGTGGGAGGGTCTGCTGCTGATTGGCTGGAATGTGTCTGCTGACTGTGAGGTACAGAGTCAAAGTTTACTCAATGATGATGTATAGGGGGCGGACTGAACATCGCATATGTTCGCCAGCCGCGGCGAACGCGAACAAGCTGTGTTTGCCGGGAACTATTCGCCGGCAAACTATTCGGGACATCTCTAGTCCTAAATTGTCGCTATTTGGTGGCCCAGGACTAGCATTTTTATCCTGTGGTCCTTCTCTTCCCCCACATGTAGCGCCGCGATCAGTGGCAGGCGCCCGGCTGTTACTGACAGCCGGACCCCTGCTACATCCACCAACATTGGTGATAACGCCGATGCCGGTGGATTAACCCATCATATGTCGCAGTCAGCGCTAATGGCGGCATATGGGATGTTTGCACTCCATCTCCTGAGCCATCGGATCCCCATGCCGTCATCCTGCAAAAAATGAGACCCTAACTAAGACAATCACCCGGAAAATAAAAAAGATATGGCTTTCAGAAAATGAAGACATTAAAACATGATTGTTTTTCTTTCAAAAATTCCTTTATTGTGTAAAACCAAAATAAATGTAAAAAAATAGACATATTAGGTATCACCATGTCTGTAACAATCTGCTCTATAAAAATATCACATAATTTACCCTGTCAGGTGAAAAACCGTGTCCCAAAATTTTTTTTTTGTTACTTTACATCACAAAAAGTGTAATACCAAACGATCAAAAAGTAGTATGTACCACTAAATAGTACCAATCAAGCCGTACCTCATGACGCAAAAACTGAGCCCCTATATAAGATAGTCGCACTAAAAAAAATAATAATATGGCTTTCAGAAAAAGGAGACACAAAAACATGATTTTTTTTCAAAAATGCTTTATTATGTAAAACTGAAACAAAAGATAAAGGAAAATAGACATATTTGATATCGTCGCCTCCATAACAACATGCGCTTTAAAAATAGCACATGATCTAACCTGTCAGAACAGCCATTTTTTGGTTACCTTGCCTCACAAAAAGCGTAATACAGAGCAATGAAAAGTCATATATACCACAAAATAGCACCAATAAAAGTGTCACCTTATCCTATAATTTCCAAAATTTCTACTCTAGGGGTGCATCAGGGGGTCTTTAAATGTCATATGGCAACTTAACATGATCCCAGTGAAATATGCCCTCCAAAATCCATAGGGCGCTTCTTTCCTTCTGCGCTCTGCCGTGTGCCCGTACAGCAGTTTACAACCACATCTGGAGTGTTTCTATAAACTCTAGAATCGGGGTAATAAATATTGAGTTTTATTTGGCTGTTAACCCTTGATACAGGAAAAAATTTATTAAAATGGAGAATCTGCCAAAAAAGTGAAATTTAAAAATGTCATCTCTTTTTTCCTTTAATTCTTGTGGAACACCTAAAGGGTTGACAAAGTTAGTAAATCTTGAATAACTTGAGGGGTGTAGTTTCTACAATGGGGTCATTTATGGGTGGTTTCAACTATGTAAGCCCCACAAAGTGACTTCATAACTGAAGTGGTCCTTAAAAAAATGGGTTTCGGAAATAAAAAATGTAAACATTTGCTTCTAAAATTCTAAGCCTTATAAGATCCTAAAAAATAAAATGACATTTACAAAATGATGCAAACATGAAAGTGGACATATGGGAAATGTAAAGTAATAACTCTTTTATAACGTATCACTATCTGCCTTAAAAGCAGAGAAATTCAAATTTTGAAAATTGCAAATTTTTCCGAAATTTCGGTAAATTTTGGATTTCTTTTATAAATCAAGAGGAATTATATCTACTAAGATTTTTCACTTTGTATGAAGTACAATGTATTGCGAAAAAACTATCTCAGAATGATTTGGATAAGTAAAAGCATTTGAAAGTTATTACCACATAAAATGATACATGTCACATTTCCTGGTCCTTAAGGTGAAAAATGGCAATGTCCTTAAGATGTTAAACAAGGTGTGTACCACAACAATGGTTATATTGCACAGCTTATTCACCTCAAGTTGAGAATAAAGGTGTAATAGAATTGCCTATCTATTAAACAAGGTGGGCACCCAAATAACAGTAAGGCTACTTTCATACTTGCGTTCAGAGCGGATCCGTCTGCTGTCTGCACAGATGGATCCGCTCCTATAATGCAGACATTTGGATCAGTTCAGAACGGATCCGTCTGCATTATAGTTTAGAAAAAATTCTAAGTGTGAAAGTAGTTCAGACGGATCCGTCCAGACTTTACATTGAAAGTCAATGGGGGACGGATCCGTTTGAAAATTGAGCCATATTGTGTCAACTTCAAACGGATCCGTCCCCATTGACTTACATTGTAAGTCTGGACGGATCCGTTTGTCTCCGCACGGCCAGGCGGACACCCGAACGCTGCAAGCAGCGTTCGGGTGTTCGCTTGCTGAGCGGAGGCTGAACGCTGCCAGACTGATGCATTCTGAGCGGATCCGCATCCATTCAGAATGCATTGGGGCAGTACGGATGCGTTCGGGGCCGCTTGTGAGACCCTTCAAACGGAGCTCACAAGCGGAGCCCCGAACGCAGGTGTGAAAGTAGCCTTATATTACGCAGCTTATTGACCCTAATTTGAGAATAAAGGGGCAATAGAATTGCTTATCTATAAGCTCTTCCTGCAATATCACATATATGCACGTGAGGGAATGCGGTCTCTTGCTGCATCCTCACATGCATGTACGTTATGTGATTGGGTGGGTGCAGGAGCTGCGCCCACCTGATCAGCAGCACAGGCCACACTGTATCCACCAGCATAGCTGTATCTGCCCATGCCAGCAGATTAACCCTTCACTTGCCACAGTCAGCACTGACCGCGGCATGTGCAGTGTTTACAGAGGGAAGGGGCTCCCTCTGATTCCATCGCCTCAGCGCGGGTCAGTGACAGAGGACGGATGGATGCTATGGTTGACATATTAGGTATCGCCGCGTCCATAATGACCAGCTCCATAAAAATGTCACATGATCTACCACCTCAGGTGAACTCTGTAAAAAAAATAAAAAATAAAGACTGTGTAAACATTTTTAACACCTTACATCACAAAAAGTATAATATCAAGCAATCAAAAAGATATTTGTATCCCAAAATCGTTCCAATCAAACCACCATCTCTTCCCGCAAAAAACAATCACTGAAAAAAAATTAAATAAAATAAATATATATATATATATTTGTGGTAGGAGCTACTCGAGGAACAGAGTAGGCATGCCTAAGTACTGCCCTGAACCAACTGGCTGGAGTGTGCCCGGTGCCAGTGACGAGGTAAGGCCTAGATAAGTGGGCCACCCAGGAGGAGTGAATGAAAAAGGGGATGGGAGGGAGGGTCAAAGAACGGGCGCCCTCCTGCTTGTACCAGGGGGTTTAAATAGGGGAGGTCGCTCCACCCACAATTACAGGCTGCACGCAGCCTTAACTATTTGTGGTAGGAGCTACTCGAGTAACAGAGTAGGCATGCCTAAGTACTGCCCTGAACCAACTGGCTGGAGTGTGCCCGATGCTAGTGACGAGGTAAGGCCTAGATAAGTGGGCAAAGAGAACCGGCCCGGAGTAGGGTGCAATGTATTTATTGGAGCATCATGGAACCCATAAATCCCAAAGAACGAAAGGCTCTGACAATCGCAACTCGCGGATTGGGAATGTACCTTGCGTAGCAGGACGACCGCTAACGACCCACCTTGCGGATGACGTGTGTCGGTACCTGATGACTGGATGCTGAGGAAGCGGCCCCTACGCGAGAGGAGTTCCCGGATACCGTGCTAGGGTTGAACCCCAACCCTGCCGCCAGGGTGCGGATATTGGAGACAAACTGGGCCGAAGAAGGGGGGCCTACCGTTAATTGGGAGCAACGGGTCGTCTACCGCGGGAGACTGGAGTGAGGCCAGAAGCTCTTGGAGCGCCTTGACGGGACACCAACAGTTGGCCGTAGGGAAGAACTCTACCTCGGTGGGAGGACCAGCCTGATTGGACTTGGTGGCTGGGATGGACAGTATGAAGTGGACCGAATGCCAGGCGAGATGTCGCCTGAGCAGGGTCGCTCGGTTGACTGTGCCGCAGGTGAACTCCCCGGGTCTAAGAACCCAGAGACCCTAGGTACATGGCTGCTTGCTGAGTGCCCAAAAGGGGGACCGTCTAGGGCTACAGACAATCTGCGGAAAAACTCGCCTGACACTGGTTGCCTACGCACCTGGACCGCCGCGCTAACGCTGAGGGTGGCTTTGATGGCCTGATACGAAAAATGGATTTGGCAGAGGGGTCGCCGAGCATCCGATGGTGTTGAATGCTGGCAAAATACAGCTTGATGGTGTTAAATGACAGGAGGCGGTGCGTGTGGCAATGGGCTATAAAGCCATGAAAACGTGAGGAACCCTAAACAGGGACTGGAGTTCCCACTTGGACAGGACCCTGGAAGAAGCCGTGGATGAAACGGCGGCCTGGATCTTAGCCAGCTTGGCGGCCATCACGGGGGCCTCAAGCCTGGCGAAAAGCTGGAGCAACTAGCCCAGCCCGAGGGGACGCCCTGAGGTCCCTTGATGATCAGGAATCAGGGTGCCGACTGCCCAGGTGAGATTGAGCAAAACCATGACGTGGCAATGAACACAAGAATGCCGCTTGAGTGGGAGCAGAGTACAACACCTGATGTAACCACAGTTGTCGAGATAATGGATGACCATGTCCAAACCCCCCGGATCCAATGCAATCAAGGATTCAAACATGTGGAACCCGAACTGGATAAACAGGAACCACTGGATACTGCTGGAAAAACCCAGAGCGTTTCAGGCAAATATATCGGATCCCGAGTGATTCAGGCAAATGTGTACCACCAGTGGGAAAAGACCTGAGTAAATCAGGCAAATGCGAACAACCTGCGGGAAAAAAGACCTGAGCGAATCAGGCAAATGCGAACAACCTGCGGGAAAAAGACCTGAGCGATTCAGGCAACTGCGTACAACCTGTGGGACAAAAGACCTGAGCGATTCAGGCAAATGCGAACAACCTGTAGGAAAAGGAGCTGAGGGAATCAGGCAAATGCGAACACCTGTGGGAAAAAGACCTGATCGAATCAGGCAAATCCGAACAACCTGCGGGAAAAAGACCTGAGTGATTCAGGCAACTGCGTACAACCTGTGGGACAAAAGACCTGAGCGATTCAGGCAAATGCGAACCACCTGTAGGAAAAGGAGCTGAGAGAATCAGGCAAATGCGAACAACCTGTGGGAAAAAAGACCTGAGCGATTCAGGGAATACGTAACCTGAGTGAATCAAGAGAAAACACACAACCTGGAGATACCGCCAACCTGAAAGAGACAGGAAAATACAAAACCTGAGTGATTGAGGGAAATACGTAACCTGGGTGAATCAGGAAGACATACGACCTGGAAATACCGGCAACCTGAAAGAGACAGGAAAATACAAAACCTGAGCGATTCAGGGAAATACCTAAACCTGAGCGATTCAGGAAAATACCTGACCTGAGCGATTCAGGTAAACACCTGACCTGAGCGATTCAGGGAAAACGTAAACCTGAGTGACTTGGGCACATACATAAACCTGAGCGATCCAGAAAACATGAACCCGGGCGACTCTGGAACATAAAACCTGAGTGATTCAGGTAAATACATGAACCTGAGCGATTCAGGGAAATGCATGAACCCGAGCGATCCAGGAAACACGTAAAACCCGCGCGACTCCGGGGAATTAGACCTGGGTGAATGGGTAAATACGTGAAATTTTTGAGCTAATCTGGGAAATACATGAACCTGAGAATCAGAAGGGAACAGGAATGAACATGGAATAGAAAGGATCGCAACCTAACCGAACCAACGGACAGTGCTGCCAACTCTCCGGCGATACTGAAGACCTAGGAATGGAGGCTCGTGATGAATGAAGGAAGGCTCTGAGCTGCGGAGAAGCGTCCCGCCGCCACCCGGCTGGAACTTACCTGAAACCCGGCACCGTGGAGTGACCGGGCACGGAGGAGCCCTGCGACACAATTGAGATACCGGCAACCTGAAAGAGACAGGAAACACGTAAAACCCGCGCGACTCCGGGATGGATCGAAATTCCGGTGGCCTGAGGCCCTGCTTACATGAAAAATAAGCTTGCGTTGGTACGAGACCCGGAGAGAGGTGCGATCTGGTGGCACTGGAGAGAGGCGACGGAGAACCAGGATGCAGCCTGCGCGCCATGGCCAACTGCTGGGTGACCCTGGACAGCCAGAATCAGGGCCCGAAGTCGCGCTGCATGCAACAAACCTGCGGAAACAGGAATCCAGACATGCCGGACACTAATCGGGTAACCAGGAACCAGCCAGGCGCTGCTGGACAAACCCCCGAGCGCTACAGGCTGATGCATGGAACCCGCGTAATTCCCCAACACGAAGCCGGGCGATCACCGCACCTGAATGATTCGAGGAAACATGACATCTAAGCGATTCAGGGAGACATTACACCTGAGCAATTCAGGGAGACATTACACCTGAGCGATTCAGGGAGACATTACAACGGAGCGATTCAGGGTGACATTACACCTGAGCGATTCAGGGCGACATTACACCTGAGCGATTCAGGGCGACATTACACCTGAGCGATTCAGGGCGACATTACACCTGAGCGATTCAGGGCGACATTACACCTGAGCGATTCAGGGCGACATTACACCTGAGCGATTCAGGGCGACATTACACCTGAGCGATTCAGGGCGACATTACACCTGAGCGATTCAGGGAGACATTGCACCTGAGCGATTCAGGGAAGACATACACTTGAGCGATTCAGGAGACATTACACCTCAGCGATTCAGGGAAGACCTTGCACCTGAGCGATTCAGGGAAGACATACACTTGAGCGAATCAGGAAAGACATATACCTGAGCGACTCAGGGAAGACATCCACCAGTGCGAATCAGGAAGTTATTTACACCTGAGCGTTTCAGGGGAGACCCTCACACCTGAGTGCGTCGGGAAGACATTGTACCTGAGCGGTTCAGGGAAGACATGACACCTGGGTGGTACAGGGAAAACATTGTAATAGAGCGGTTCGGGGACCTCATTCCATTGAGCGAATCAGGGATTACTAGCACCTGAGCGATTTCAGGGAGTACATTATACCTGAGCGAATCGGGGACGACATTACACCTGAGCGATTCAGGGGACAAATGACACCTGGTGGTCGCAGGGACGATATGACAACTGTGCGGATCGGGAAACACGTGATCCTTGGGCGGTACCACGAAATGACGTTACCCTGAGCGATCCAGGGAAAGCGGGACCCCTGGGTGACCTAAGGGCAGCCGCACCGGCGCGAGGCCAGGCAACAGACCCCTGACCTCAAGGAACGACTGCCCTCAGTCACCCAGGGGGGGAAGATCGGTCAATGTACTAGCGCGGTTGGTAGGCGCCCAGCCTGGCATTGAATCAAAGGTTCCCCTTTTTTTTTTTTTTTTTCACAGCAGTGCGGGGGTTAATGGGCAGCAGGCCAACAGCCAGGAATTCAGCCGGCGACTTGTTCATAGGAGAACGGTGCCCCCCCCCCCCGAGGCAGGGCTGCTGCGCTGCTAGTCCTGCCGCCCGGGACCCCCACACTGGGAATATGGCAGGAAGATGGTATGCACGCCATGGTCCCGCTGCCAATATTAACAAAGTGGGAACACCCCTGACCGAATGAACCATGGCCCGATATGCAGCTTGTGTGAGTCGTCCCCGCCTGCCCCCCTCACTCCCAGTGAGGCGCGCCAACCCCCAATTTGCGGCGCATGCGCCGGAGGGGCCGGTACCTGGACGGGGGGGGGGGGGGGCGCCGCGATGTGCACTCACAGGTAGCAGTCGCGGTGGCGGGCAGTGCGGGGGTTAACGGGCAGCTGCTGCTAGTCCTGGACCCAACGGAGCTTCAGGCCGGCTGAAACAGGGAACACGAGGTGCCGGTGGCAGGCTCGTCCGACCGGGCCGCAGAGCGGTAATACTTACAAGAGGCGACCAGATCCTTAACAACACAAAATATGTTTTGTTTTTCTTTTGTTTCTTGCAGTGCGGGGGTTAAAGGGCAGCAGCTACCCGGCAGACCACCAGCCGCCGACCCGCAGGGATCGAGAAGCGGTGCATGCTGCCGGTCTAAGAAACGGGCCCCCCTTCTCTGGAAGCCAGGCGGTGGTCAGGACCCTGGCAGGGCCAGAACGGCCAGCAAGGAATCCCGATCCCCGCCTGGACCGCGGCGCTGGATGCCGCCCTTATGACAGCCGAACCGCCCCTTGCCAGCGACGCCTGCGCCGGTAGAGCACAGCACCTGGAGGGGGAGGCGACTGAGGATGCCGTGTATGCCCCGCGACCGGAACCCCAGCGCGAGGGCCGGGCGCCTACCTCGACTGCAGAGCGTCCGGACAGGAGGTAGGCGATGCAGGGGGAGAAGCGCTCGCGGCCGCCGGTAGGCCTCGTCTGCCTGGCCGTGCCGCAGCCACCACTTACCGAAGGCGCCGCGCTCTGGAACCACGGGGACCCGAACCGGAAGTGGCGCCACAGGAGGATACGACCGGAAGTGGCGTCACGGAACAGGTACAGACCAAGCAAAGAACGGGCGCCCTCCTGCTTGTACCAGGGGGTTTAAATAGGGGAGGTCGCTCCACCCACAATTACAGGCTGCACACAGCCTTAACTATATATATATATATATATATATATATATATATATATGGCTTTCAGAATATGGAGACACTAAAACATGACTTTTTTTTCAAAAATACTTTTATTGTGTAAACTGGAGTACATTTAAAAAAGTATAGATATTAGGTATTTATAAAAGTATCAGATCATCTACCCCCTAAGGTTAAGTCTGTAAAAAATAATAAAATTAAAACTGTGCCAAAACAACCAATCTTTTTTTTAACTTTGCCCAATAAAATTTACCCAAAAATGGTACCTACCGGTATAAAAATGTCAACTCTTCCAACAAAAAATGAGCCCCTGAACAATACGATCGGCAGAAAAATAAAAAAAAAATAGCTTTCAGAAAATGGTATAACAAAAAAAACTGAAATAAAAATGAAAAAATAGACATATTATGTATTGATATATCCATAATCACCTGCTCTTTGAGAATATCCCCTCAGGTGAACACGGTGAAAAAATACATAAATAAAAACTGTGTCAAAATAGCCATTTTTTTGCCACCGTGCCCTAAAAAGGTGTAATATTGAATGATCAAAAATAATATGTACCCAAAAATAGAACCAATGCCGTTTTTGCGGCTCGGATGTGGACCCATTCACTTCATTGGGGCCGGAAAAGATGCGGACAGCACTCCGTGTGCTGTCCGCATCTGTTGCTCCGTTCCGTAGCCCCGCAAAAAAAATATAACATGTCCTATTCTTGTCCGTTTTGCGGACAAGAATAGGCATTTCTACAATGGGCCGCCCATTCCGTTCCGCAAATTGCGGAAGGCACACGGGTGGCTTCCATTTTTTGCAGACAGCAAAAAACAGAACAGTCGTGTGCATGAGGCCTTATTATGTAAAACTGAAACAAAAAAATATAAATACACATATTTGGGATTATTGCGTCTGTATCAACCTGCTGTATAAAAACAACACATGATCTATCCTGTCAGGAGAATTCAGTAAAAAACAGCCATTTTGTGGTTACCTTGCTTCACAAAAAGCATGATATCGAGCGATCAAAAATCATATGTACCCCAAAATAGTATCAATAAAACTGTCACCTCATCCCATAGTTTCCAAAATAGGGTCATTTTTGGGGAGTTTCTACTGTAGGGGTGCATCAGGGGATAATAAATATTGAGCTTTGTTTAGCTGTTAACCCTTGATGTGTTACAGAAAAAAAAATCTGCAAAAGAAGTGAAATTTTGAAATTTCACCTCTATTTTCTTTATTTTCTTATGGAACACCTAAAGGATTAACAAACTTTGTAAAATCAGCTTTGAATAATTTGAGGGAAGGAGGTTTAAAAATGGTTAATTTCTACTATGTAAGCCCCACAAAGTGACTTCATTACTGAATTAGTACTTTAAAACTGGGTTCGTCAATATTCTTTAACCCCTTCCTGACCAGCGCTGTAATAGTACCGTGCAGCGGGACGTGACTTGCCGACCTGCACCGCTGCTGTGCCAGGGACCCGATGGGTGAGAAGGCAGCCCTATGCTGTGCAGAGGCTGCCCAATGCCTTGCATGGCATCGGGACCTGCATTTTACGGGTGCCCAGGAGATCCAGCCTCAGGCTGGGTCTCCTAGGCAACCTGTTAGTGTATTACTGTGTGTAATACACTATTGGCAATGCATTACAATACAGATGCATTGTAATGCATTGCAGAGGGGACCAGACCCCCAAAAGTTAAAGTCAGGAATAAAAAATAAAAACTGTGTCAAAAAAGCTAATTTTGTCACCTTATATCACAAAAAGTGCAACATCAAGCGATCAAAAAGGTGTATGTCCCACAAAATGATACCAATAAAACCGTCACCTCATCCAGCAAACAATTAGCCCTTATATAAGAAAATCGCAAAAAAATAAATAAATATAGCTCTCAGAACATGAGACACTAAAACATGTTTTTTTGTTTCAAATATGCTATTATTGTGTTAAAGTGAAATAAATAAAAAAATGTATACATATTAGGTATCGCCGCATCCGTAAAAACCAGCTCTATAAAAATATCACATGACCTAACCCCCTCAGGTGAACACCGTAAAAAAAATTAAATAAAAACTGTATTAAAAAAATCTATTTTTGTCACCTTACATCAGAAAAATTGCAACACCAAGGGATCAAAAAGGCGTATTTCCCTCAAAAAAGTACCAATCAAACCAGCACCTCATCCCTCAAAAAATGAGATCCTACCTAAGGCCTATTGCACACGACCGTATGGCTTTTTCAGTGTTTTGCGATCCGTTTTTCACGGATCCGTTGTTCCGTTTTTTGTTTCCGTTTCTGTTCCGTTTTTCCGTTCCGTTTTTCCGTATGGCATATACAGTATACAGTAATTACATAGATAAAATTGGGCTGGGCATAACATTTTCAATAGATGGTTCAGCAAAAAACGGAACGGAAACGGAAGACATACGGATGCATTTCCGTATGTGTTTCGTTTTTTTTGCGGACCCATTGACTTGAATGGAGCCACGGACTGTGATTTGCGGGCAATAATAGGACATGTTCTATGTTAAAACGGAACGGAAAAACGGAAATACGGAAACGGAATGCATACGGAGTACATTCCGTTTTTTTTGCGGAACCATTGAAATGAATGGTTCCGTATACGGACCGTATACGGAACGCAAAAAACGGCCAGTAAACGGAAAAAAAAAACGTCCGTGTGCAGGAGGCCTAAGACAATCGGTCAAAAAATAAAATAGATATCACTCTCAGACAATGGAGACACTAAAATATGTTTTTTTTTGCTTCAAGACTGCTATTATTGAGCTAAAGTAAAATAAAAATAAAAAGTAGACATATTAGGTATTGCCATGTCCGTAACAATCTTCTCTATAAAAAAACACATGACCTAACCCCTCAGATGAACAACGTAAAAAAAAAAAAAAAAACAGTGCCAAATAAGCCATTTTTTGTCACCTTACATCACAAAAATTGCAACACCAAGCGATCAAAAAGGCGTATGCCCCCCAAAATAGTACCAATCAAACTGTCACCTCATCCTGCAAAAAAATTTGACCCTACCTAAGACAATCAGTCAAAAAATAAAAAAGCTATGGCCCTAACACTATGGATACACTGAAACATCATTTGTTTGGTTTCAAAAATGCTATTATTGTGTAAAACTTAAATAAATAAGAAAAAGTATATATATTAGGTATTGCCACGTCCGTAACAATCTGCTCTATAAAAATATCACATGACCTAACCCCTCAGGTGAACGCTGGAAAAATAAATAAAAACTGTGCCAAAATTACCAATTTTTTGGTCACCTTGCCCCATAAAGTGTAATAATGAATGATCAAAAAATCATATGTACCCAAAAATGGTACTAATAAAAATGTCAACTGTTCCTGGAAACAACGAGCCTCTGCACAAGACGATCGGCAAAAAAAAAAAAATAATGGCTTTCAGAAAATGGAGACAAAAACATACTTAAAATTTTTATTTTATTTATTATGAAAAACTGAAACAAAGAAAGTAGACATATTTGATATAATTGCGTCTGTAACAACCTGCTCTATAAAAATAGCACATGATCTACACTGTCAGATGAATGTTGTAAAAAATATAAAATAAAAATTGCCTCACAAAAAACATAATATAGACCAATTAAAAATCATATGTACCCCAAAAATAGTACCAATAAAACTGGTACCATGTCCCCTATTTTCCAAAATGGGGTCTCTTTTTGGCAGTTTCTACTGTAAGTCTGCATCAGGGGGGCTTAAAATGGGACATGGCATCTAAAAACCAGTCCAGCTAAGGCTACTTTCACACTTGCGTTCGGGGTTCCGCTTGTGAGTTCCGTTTGAAGGCTCTCACAAGCGGCCCCGAACGAATCCGTACAGCCTCAATGCATTCTGAGTGGATGCGGATCCGCTCAGAATGCCTCAGTCTGGCACCGTTTGGCTTCCGTTCCGCTCAGCAGGCAGACACCCGAATGCAGCTTGCAGCGTTCGGGTGTCCGCCTGGCCGTGCGGAGCCAAACGGATCCATCCTGACTTACAATGAAAGTCAATGGGGACGGATCGGCTTGACGTTGACACAATATGGTGCAATTGCAAACGGATCCGTCCCCCATTGACTTTCAATGTAAAGTCAGGAGTCCCTATTAACCACCTCAGCTCCCCTAGCTTAAACACCCTTAATGACCAGACCACTTTTTACAATTCTGCACTACACTACTTTCAAGGTTTATTGCTCGGTCATGCAACTTACCACCCAAATGAATTTTACCTCCTTTTCTTCTCACTAATAGAGATTTCATTTGGTGGTATTTCATTGCTGTTGACATTTTTACTTTTTTGTTATTAATCAAAATTTAACAATTTTTTTGACAAAAAATGACTTTTTTCACTTTCAGTTGTAAAATTTTTTAAATAAAACTACATTTCTATTTACATTTTTCTCTAAATTTATTGTTCTACATGTGTTTGATTAAAAAAAATGTTTGGGTAAAAAAAAAAAATGGTTTGGGTAAAAGTTATAGCGTTTACAAACTATGGTACAAAAATGTGAATTTCCGCTTTTTGAAGCAGCTCTGACTTTCTGAGCACCTGTCATGTTTCCTGAGGTTCTACAATGCCCAGACAGTAGAAAAACTCCACAAATGACCCCATTTCGGAAAGTAGACACCCTAAGGTATTCGCTGATGGGCATAGTGAGTTAATAGAACTTTTTATTTTTTGTCACAAGATAGCAGAAAATGATGATTTTTATTTTTTTTTTTTTCCTTACAAAGTCTCATATTCCACTAACTTGTGACAAAAAATTAAAAAACTTCCATGAACTCACTATGCCCATCACGAAATACCTGGGGGTGTCTTCTTTCCAAAATGGGGTCACTTGTGGGATAGTTATACTGCCCTGGCATTTTAGGGGCCCTAATGCATGAGAACTAGTTTGAAATCAAAATGTGTAAAAAATGCCCTGTGAAATCCTAAAGGTGCTCTTTGGAATGTGGGCCCCATTTGCCCACCTAGACTGCAAAAAAGTGTCACACATGTGGTATCACCGTACTCAGGAGAAGTTGGGCAATGTGTTTTGGGCTGTTTTTTTTACATATACCCATGCTGGGTGAGAGAAATATCTCGGCAAAAGACAACTTTTCCCATTTTTTTTATACAAAGTTGGCATTTGACCGAGATATTTATCTCACTCAGCATGGGTATATGTAAAATGACACCCCAAAACACATTGCCCAACTTCTCCTGAGTACGGCGATACCACATGTGTGACACTTTTTTGCAACCTAGGTGTGCAAAGGGGCCCACATTCCAAAGAGCACCTTTAGGATTTCACAGGGCATTTTTTACACATTTTGATTTCAAACTACTTCTCACGCATTAGGGCCCCTAAAATGCCAGGGCAGTATAACTACCCCACAAGTGACCCCATTTTGGAAAGAAGACACCCCAAGGTATTTCGTGATGGGCATAGTGAGTTCATGGAAGTTTTTATTTTTTGTCACAAGTTAGTGGAATATGAGACTTTGTAAGGAAAAAATAAATAAATAAAAAAATCATCATTTTCCGCTAACTTGTGACAAAAAATACAAAAATTGCTGAGTGAGAGAAATATCTCAGCAAAAGACAACTTTTCCCATTTTTTTTATACAAAGTTGGAATTTGACCGAGATATTTATCTCACCCAGCATGGGTATATGTAAAATAACACCGCAAAACACATTGCCCAACTTCTCCTGAGTACGGCGATACCACATGTGTGACACTTTTTTGCAGCCTAGGTGCGCAAAGGGGCCCAAATTCCTTTTAGGAGGGCATTTTTAGACATTTGGATCCCAGACTTCTTCTCATGCTTTAGTGCCCCTAAAATGCCAGGACAGTATAAATACCCCACATGTGACCCCCATTTTGGAAAGAAGGACACCCAAAATATTCAATGAGGGGCATGGCGAGTTCATAGAAGATTTTTTTTTTTTTGCACAAGTTAGCGGAAATTGATTTTTTTTTTTGTTTTTTTCTCACAAAGTCTCCCTTTCTGCTAACTTGGGACAAAAATTTCAATCTTTCATGAACTCAATATGCCCCTCAGCGAATACCTTGGGGTGTCTTCTTTCCTAAATGGGGTCATTTGTGGGGTGTTTGTACTGCCCTGGCATTTGAGGGTGTCCGCAATCATTACATGTATGGCCAGCATTAGGAGTTTCTAATGGGCTGAAAGAAAAAATGAACGGCACAGATTTCTTCAGTCGCATTGATCAATGTGGGTGAAAAAATCCCTGCCAAAAAAAAAAAAAGGAGGGGAAAGGCGTCTGCCAGGACATAGGAGCTCCGCCCAACATCCAAACTCACTTAGCCCGTATGCCCTCGCAAACCCGATTTCTCCATTCACATCAATCGATGTGGATGAATAAATCATTGCCAGGATTTTAGCGCCCAGCGGTGGGCTGGGCGCTAAACAATCGCTAACTACCTAACCAAGGGGCCTAAACTATCCTAAAACCTAACAGTCAATACCAGTGGAAAAAAAAAAAGTGACAGTTTACACTGATCACTTTTTTCCCTTTCACTAGGTGATTGATAGGGGCGATCAAGGGGTGATCAAGGGGTTAATTGGGGTGATGGGGGGGGTGATCTGGGGCTATGTGTGGTGTTAGTGTGTACTCACTGTGATCTGTGCTCCTCTGCTGGGACCAACCGACGAAAAGGACCAGCAGAGGAGCACAGAAGCCATTTAACACCTTATATTTATAAATATAAAGTGTTAACTGGCTTCTGATTCGGTTTTTTGAAAATCATCAGCCTGCCAGCGACGATCATTGGCTGGCAGGCTGATGACGAACTTGTCCTGTAACTTTTGCCGGCCCGCGATGCGCATGTGCGGGCCGGCTGTGAGCGTAATCCCGCGTCTCGCGAGATGACGCGTGGATGCGTGACTCTGCCTGAGGCAGCCACCTCCGGAACGCGATCCTGCGTTAGGCGGTCCGGAGGCGGTTAATATACCATCGGATCGGAGTTTTCTCCAATCCGATGGTATATTTTAACTTGAAGCGTCCCCATCACCATGGGAATGCCTCTATGTTAGAATATACCATCGGATTTGAGTTAGATCGTGAAACTCAGATCCGACAGTATATTCTATCACAGAGGCGTTCCCATGGTGATGGGGACGCTTCAAGTTTGAATATACTGAAAACTGTGTAATAACTGCCCCCTGCTGCCTGGCAGCACCTGATCTCTTACAGGGGCTGTGATCCGCACAATTAACCCCTCAGGGCCGCACTGGCCACCAATGAATATAATACTGGGGAGGGAGGGGGAGCCGCACTGGCCACCAGTGAATATAATACTGGGGAGGGAGGGGGGCCGCACTGCCACCAATGAATATAATACTGGGGAGGAAGGGAGGGGGGCCGCACTGGCCACCAATGAATATAATACTGGGGAGGGAGGGGAGCCGCACTGGCCACCAATGAATATAATACTGGGGAGGGAGGGGGGGCCGCACTGGCCACCAATGAATATAATACTGGGGAGGGAGGGGAGCCGCAATGGCCACCAATGAATATAATACTGGGGGAGGGAGGCGGTCCTGCCCTGGCAGCACTGATCTCTTACATGGGCTATGATACGCACAATTAACCCCTCAGGTGCAGCACCTGAGGGTTAATTGTGCGGATCACAGCCCCCTGTAAGAGATCGGGTGCTGCCAGGGCAGCAGGGGGCAGTTATGTACACAGGTTCTTTTAGTATATTCCTAACACTTGAAGCGTCCCCATCACCATGGAACGCCTCTGTGTTAGAATATACTGTCGGATCTGAGTTTTCACGAAGTGAAAAATCAGATCTGAAAAAAACAGTTATGCAGACGGATCCGTTCTGAATGGATGCAAGCATTTGCATTATAGGTGCGGATCCGTCTGTGCAGATACCAGACGGATCCGCACCAACGCAAGTGTGAAAGTAGCCTAAATCTGCCTTGCAAAAACCATATGGCCTTTTTTCTGCGCCCTGAAGTGCGCCCTTACATCAGTTTATGACCACATGTGGGATGTTTCTGTAAACCACAGAATCATGGTAATAAATATTGAGTTTTGTTTGGCTGTTAACCCTTGATGTGTTAAAGAAAAAAATGGATTAAAATGGAAAATCTGCCCAAAAAGTTAAATTTAGAAATTTCATCTCCATTTTCCTTTAATTCTTGTGGAACACTTAAAGGGTCAACAAAGTTTGTAAAATTAGTTTGTTTTGAGTAGCTTGAGGGGTGTAGTTTCTACAATGGGGTCATTTATGGGGGGTTTCACTATGTAAGCCCCACAAAGTGACCTGAACTGGTCCTTAAAATGGGGGTTTTTGGAAATTTTCTTAAAGGGATTCTGTCATGATATTTTACCCCTATAACCTAAACATATGCCCATGTCCGTACTAATAACATGAATCCTAAGCTGGCCTTATTAAACCTGTTTGTGGCTCTATTAGACCAAAAAACAGGTTTTTATAACCTGTCAATCACCTACCTAAGGTGCCCAAGGGGACGTCCATTAATACAGGGTGCCCGGCCGCACTCATCGCCTTCTGGTGCCCAGCGCCGCCTTCCCTGTCTTAATCGCCGCACTCCCTGTCTACAGTGCTGCCTTCCTCACTTCAGCGCCGCCTCCGCAATTCTCCCGTCCCTCTGCCAGATCCCGCACGTGCGCACTAGGCTCAACCTGATGCGCCCGTGCGGACTCCTGGCAGCGGCTTCGTTGAGCGGTGCGGAACAACGGAAATAAACACCACGGAAGCACTCCATAGTGCTTCCGGTGTTCCGTTCGGTGACTCCGTTTCTCATCTCTGGAATTGAGGACCTATTCAAGTTAATGCGTAATGCGTGGGTTTGCGGGTCACAATACGGCCACGGCGGCCCAACGGCCGTGTGCATGAGGCCTAAAGTAGACATATGGGGAATGTTAAGTAATAAATATTTTATGAGGTATTACTTTCTGTTTTAAAAGCAGAGAAATTAAAATTTTGAGAAAATTGCAAATTTTTAACAAGTTTTGGTAAATTTGGGATTATTTCATAAATAAAGGTGAAATATATTGACTGAAAGCAAAGAAATTCAAGTTTAGAGAATACAGAATTTTTTCAAATTTTCGGTAAATTTGGTATTTTTAATAAATAGGAAAAACATATGTTAACTTCGATTCGCTCAACACTACTTTTGACCACGCATTTGCCAAAAGTTGGAAAATGATTTTTATCATCTTCACAACACAATTACAAAAACAAAATGGCTGCACACCATTATATATACAAAACAATAGAGCTAGGAAATGGGGGTCATTCTAGATAAAAGTGGTACAATACCGACTATAAATGAGTATACATGAATAATGGAAGCTCTTAGCGCACATACGTGTCGGGCCCATCTACCAGGCGTCAAGGTGGCTTTCGCAGATGGGTCCCTATCACTAAAGAAACTGCCTCACTTTGGACTTACTTAAGCCTACAATATTCAGGGCAGTGTAGGAACCAGCTACAAACATATTCTGCTCAGAAGTCCCAGGTAGATGGGCGTGTTCAGTCTAAAAGGGGTGCCAGATGTTTTATCATCTTCAGCTATGAAGGCGACTAGTAATTATAAACCATTCTAAAATGAATTATTACAAATAATAGACTATGCACATGCTGTCTGTTTTTTTAAATATAATTTGTACACAAAATTTACCAATATACATTTGACCATTGACTCTTATGTACACATGAAAATAGCAGAGTTTTGCTCACCTCCTTTATGACTTAAATTGCATTGGTAATTTTTGATATCATTAGACTTCTTTGACCTCTTATGTGTAATACATTTCCATCCATTAAGGCATTACCCACTTGAACATTACATGCATCATAAATGAAATATAGATTTTTTTTTTCCTCTTTGGCACAAATTGCTTTATGGTTTGATCATAAATAATTCCTATTTGTCAGACAGTTTTGTTTAAAAAAAAAAAAGATGCAGGATAACGTGTTTCCTTGTAGAGCAATGTGGCCCTATAGACTCAGCATAATAGTGTCATAAAGCATTGGAGCATTCTACTGTATAATGACTACAATGTAGCTTCAGGTCATTTGAACGTAATAAAATGGGGGGATCGCTCAGTCTGTGTAAGTACCTGGATGCACATCTACTAATCTTTTAGTAAAAGATAATCAATAGGTCATTAAATCTCTCAACTGGAAAATATAATTTCTAATATAGCAACATTGCACTTTATGTTTTGATACACAAGTTATACCTAATAAAAGATATCTGTTTATGCTCCATTAATTAAGATTATTGTGGTTATTCACTTGAAATTGAATGAACTGCACATTACAAATCTCTAAATAAATTGATATTATCACAAGCATATATAGTAATATATCAATCAGATTTATTGTTAAAAACTAATAGGAGCCTGTTAAAATAGTTTAAAAAAAACATAATCTTACCTTCCAAAGTACCCTTCAATCCAGCGTCCTATTCACTTGGCTGTAGACATGGCATATTGTTTTGGCTGCAGAGGTGACGTGCTGCATAGCACGTGTCTACTGCAGCTAATCACTGGCCTTAGTGGTGTCATGCCATATACTGCTGTCTGCAGTTGTTTACTACAGCACTATACAGTATGTCATCACTACAGCTGTTAGGACTAGTGATGAGAGGCAGGGGCAATATTCGAATTTGCGATATTTAACGAATATTTGGGCAAATATTCGTTATAAATTAGCGAATTCGAGAATTTGCCATTATTTTCTTGATTGCGAAAATCAACAATCTAATATGCGCTTATTGCGCACGCAATACAGGCCTGGTTCACTTTTGCTACATTTTTCAAGCTGCTAGAAGTTTCCTGAGACTGGAGAAAATGGTTGGCACGGCAGAACATCACAATAGCTTTATATAGATAGAGTGCTCCAATATATTCGCGATTGCGCAAATCAGCAATTAATGATGTGCATATTTTGGCGCAATACGTGCAACTTCATATTTTAGCAGGTCTGACTACATATTACTGATTGGTGCACTAAGTATTGTTGTGACAGCACCTATGTCTGTAGCATGTATGTATGGACAGCAGAATCTATCAGCTACACTATATCACTATCTAACCTACACTGACTATCTCCCACTAACTATCTGTATTATATATAATATGAGCTAACTAACTATCTAATGTAGTGTGGAAAGCACAGAGCACATTAATGACACTGCTGTCTCTCTCAGAACTGCAGAAAATGGCTGCTGGGGAGGTTCTTATATAGTAAGGGGTAGGCAACTTTCCTATTGGTTGCTAGGGATGTTGCTAAGCTCAAACAAAGACATTGCAGCCTTCTCATTGGCCCCCAAGCAAGAAGAAGGGAGGGATCATGGGTTCAGATGAAAAAAAAGTGAATATTTGCGAATACAAGTATATAGCCACTTTATTCTACATCTTCTTCGTGAATTCTCAAAGTGGCAATATTCGCGATTAAAATTCGCGGTTCGAATATTCGCGCCAAACACTAGTTAGGACTTAGGAGTTAACGGGTAATAACCTATAATCCTAGATGTGCACTATATAAAACAGAGTTTTTTTTTCACCCAGTATGCCAAAGCAGTATTTCTGGCCTAAATGTAACACTCACTTATGCACCTATAATCACAGATGTGCACTATAGGAAACAACGTTTTTTTTTTCACCCAGTATGCCTCAGTATGCTCCAGTATGCCAAAGCCGCATTTCTGGCCTATTGTAACACTCACTTATGCACCTATAATCCTAGATGTGCACTATATGAAACAGAGTTTTTTAGTTTCACCCCAGTATGCCCGAGTATGAGAAAGCCGAATTTCTGGCCTAAATTGAACAGTCACTTATGCAGCAATAATCCTAGATGTGCACTATATGAAACAGAGTTTTTTTTTTTTTTTAACCCCAGTGTCTCAAAGCAGTATTTCTGGACTTGCAGACATGCAGATAGCCTGTGCTGGTGCACTATCGTTGCATAAAATGGCTGCCGATTATGTATTGACTAACTGAAGGAAAAAATTTTTGTTTTCAGTAGAGTTGAGCGAACACCTGGATGTTCGGGTTCGAGAAGTTCGGCCGAACTTCCCGGAAATGTTCGGGTTCGGGATCCGAACCCGATCCGAACTTCGTCCCGAACCCCATTGAAGTCAATGGGGACCCGAACTTTTCGGCACTAAAAAGGCTGTAAAACAGCCCAGGAAAGAGCTAGAGGGCTGCAAAAGGCAGCAACATGTAGGTAAATCCCCTGCAAACAAATGTGGATAAGGAAATAAATTTAAAAAAAAATAAAAATGACCCAATATCAATTGGACAGAGGTCCCATAGCAGAGAATCTGGTTTCACGTCAGCAGAGAATCAGTCTCTTCATGCCATAGCAAAGAATCTGGCTTCATGTCAGCACAGAATCAGTCTCTTCATGCCATAGCAGAGAATCTGGCTTCATGTCAGCACAGAATCTGTCTTCATGTCATAGCAGAGAATCAGGCTTCATGTCACTCACCACTGGAACAGGCCACTGTCACACATTTAGGCCCCGGCACCCAGACAGAGGAGAGCGGTCCCGTAACAGAGAATCTGGCCTTATGTCAGCGCAGAATCTGTCTTCATGTCATAGCAGAGAATCAAGCTTCACGTCACCCACCACTGGAACAGGCCACTGTCACACATTTAGGCCCAGGCACCCAGTCAGAGGAGAGAGGTCCCGTAACAGAGAATCTGGCTTGATGTCAGCACAGAATCTGTCTTCATGTCATAGCAGAGAATCAGGCTTCATGTCACCCACCACTGGAACAGGCCACTGTCACACATTTAGGCCCAGGCACCAGGCAGAGGAGAGAGGTCCCGTAACAGAGAAATCTGGCCTTATGTCAGCGCAGAAATCCAGTCTTCATGTCATAGCAGAGAATCAGGCTTCACGTCACCCACCACTGGAAAGGCCACTGTCACACATTTAGGCCCCGGCACCCAGACAGAGGAGAGCGGTCCCGTAACAGAGAATCGGGCCTATGTCTGCGCAGATCTGTATTCATGTCATAGCAGAGAATCAGGCTTCACGTCACCCACCACTGGAACAGGCCACTGTCACACATTTAGGCCCAGGCACCCAGGCAGAGGAAGAGAGGTCCCGTAACAGAGAATCTGGCCTGATGTCAGCACAGAATCTGTCTTCATGTTATAGCAGAAAATCAGGCTTCACGTCACCCACCACTGGAACAGGCACTGTCACACATTTAGGCCCAGGCACCCAGTCAGAGGAGAGAGGTCCCGTAACAGAGAATCTGGGCCTTATGTCAACACAGAATCTGTCTTCATGTCATAGCAGAGAATCAGGCTTCACGTCACCCACCACTGGAACAGGCCACCGTCACACATTTAGGCCCAGGCACCCAGGCAGAGGAGAGAGGTCCCGTAACAGAGAATCTGGCCTTATGTCAGACACGAGTAATCTGTCTTCATGTCATAGCAGAGAATCAGGCTTCACGTCACCCCACCACTGGAACAAGCCACTGTCACACATTTAGGCCCCGGCACCCCAGACAGAGGAGAGAGGTCCCGTAACCGAGAATCTGGCCTTATGTCAGCGCAGATCTGTATTCATGTCATAGCAGAGAATCAGGCTTCACGTCACCCACCACTGGAACAGGCCACTGTCACATATTTAGGCCTAGGCACCCAGGCAGAGGAGAGAGGTCCCGTAACAGAGAATCTGGCCTTATGTCCGCGCAGAATCTGTATTCATGTCATAGCAGAGAATCAGCTTCACGTCACCCACCACTGGAACAGGCCACTGTCACACATTTAGGCCCAGGTACCCAGGCAGAGGAGAGAGGTCCCGTAACAGAGAATCTGGCCTTATGTCAGCGCAGAATCTGTCTTCATGTCATAGCAGAGAATCAGGCTTCACGTCACCCACCACTGGAACAGGCCACTGTCACACATTTAGGCCCCGGCACCCAGACAGAGGAGAGCGGTCCCGTAACAGGGAATCTGGCCTTATGTCAGCGCAGAATCTGTATTCATGTCATAGCAGAGAATCAGGCTTCACGTCACCCACCACTGGAACAGGCCACTGTCACACATTTAGGCCCAGGTACACAGGCAGAGGAGAGAGGTCCCGTAACAGAGAATCTGGCCTGATGTCAGCGCAGAATCTGTCTTCATGTCATAGCAGAGAATCAGGCTTCACGTCACCCACCACTGGAACAGGCCACTGTCACACATTTAGGCCCAGGCACCCAGGCAGAGGAGAGAGGTCGCGTAACAGAGAATCTGGCTTCATGTCAGCACAGAATAAGTCTTCATGTCATAGCAGAGAATCAGGCTTCACGTCACCCACCACTGGAACAGGCCACTGTCACACATTTAGGCCCCGGCACCCAGACAGAGGAGAGGTTCATTCAATTTTGGGTTGCCCCGCAATATAATGGTAAAATGAAATTAAAAATAGTATTGAATGAGGAAGTGCCCTGGAGTAGAATAATATATTGTTAAGGGGAGGTAGTTAATATCTAATCTGCACAAGGGATGGACAGGTCCTGTGGGATCCATGCCTGGTTCATTTTTATGAACGTCAGCTTGTCCACATTGGCTGTAGACAGGAGGCTGCGTTTGTCTGTAATGACGCCCCCTGCCGTACTGAATACACGTTCAGACAAAATGCTGGCCGCCGGGCAGGCCAGCACCTCCAAGGCATAAAAGGCTAGCTCTGGCCACGTGGACAATTTGGAGACCCAGAAGTTGAATGGGGCCGAACCATCAGTCAGTACGTGGAGGGGTGTGCACAGGTGCTGTTCCACCATGTTAGTGAAATTTTGCCTCCTGCTAACACGTTCCGTATCAGGTGGTGGTGCACTTAGCTGTGGCGTGGTGACAAAACTTTTCCACATCTCTGCCATGCTAACCCTGCCCTCAGAGGAGCTGGCCGTGACACAGCTGCGTTGGCGACCTCTTGCTCCTCCTCTGCCTTCGCCTTGGGCTTCCACTTGTTCCCCTGTGACATTTGGGAATGCTCTCAGTAGCGCATCTACCAACGTGCGTTTGTACTCGCGCATCTTCCTATCACGCTCCAGTGTAGGAAGTAAGGTGGGCACATTGTCTTTGTACCGGGGATCCAGCAAGGTGGCAACCCAGTAGTCCGCACACGTTAAAATGTGGGCAACTCTGCTGTCGTTGCGCAGGCACTGCAGCATGTAGTCGCTCATGTGTGCCAGGCTGCCCAGAGGTAAGGACAAGCTGTCCTCTGTGGGAGGCGTATCGTCATCGTCCTGTGTTTCCCCCCAGCCACGCACCAGTGATGGGCCCGAGCTGCTTTGGGTGCCACCCCGCTGTGAACATGCTTCATCCTCATCCTCCTCCACCTCCTCCTCATCCTCGTCCTCCTCGTCCTCCAGTAGTGGGCCCTGTCTGGCCACATTTGTACCTGGCCTCTGGTGTTGCAAAAAACCTCCCTCTGAGTCACTTTGAAGAGACTGGCCTGAAAGTGCTAAAAATGACCCCTCTTCCTCCTCTTCCTCCTGGGCCACCTCCTCTTCCATCATCGCCCTAAGTGTTTTCTCAAGGAGACATAGAAGTGGTATTGTAACGCTGATAACGGCGTCATCGCCACTGGCCATGTTGGTGGAGTACTCGAAACAGCGCAACAGGGCACACAGGTCTCGCATGGAGGCCCAGTCATTGGTGGTGAAGTGTGTCTGATCCGCAGTGCGACTGACCCATGCGTGCTGCAGCTGAAACTCCACTATGGCCTGCTGCTGCTCGCACAGTCTGTCCAGCATATGCAAGGTGGAGTTCCACCTGGTGGGTACGTCGCATATGAGGCGGTGAGCGGGAAGGCCGAAGTTACGCTGTAGCGCAGACAGGCGAGCAGCGGCAGGGTGTGAACGCCGGAAGCGCGAACAGACGGCCCGCACTTTATGCAGCAGCTCTGACATGTCGGGGTAGTTGCGAATGAACTTCTGCACCACCAAATTCAGCACATGCGCCAGGCAAGGGATGTGCGTCAAACCGGCTAGTCCCAGAGCTGCAACGAGATTTCGCCCATTATCGCACACCACCAGGCCGGGCTTGAGGCTCACCGGCAGCAACCACTCATCGGTCTGTTGTTCTATACCCCGCCACAACTCCTGTGCGGTGTGGGGCCTGTCCCCCAAACATATGAGTTTCAGAATGGCCTGCTGACGTTTACCCCGGGCTGTGCTGAAGTTGGTGGTGAAGGTGTGTGGCTGACTGGATGAGCAGGTGGAAGAAGAGGAGGAGGAAGCTGAGTAGGAGGAGGAGGAGACAGGAGGCAAAGAATGTTGCCCTGCGATCCTTGGCGGCGGAAGGACGTGCGCCAAACAGCTCTCCGCCTGGGGCCCAGCCGCCACTACATTTACCCAGTGTGCAGTTAGGGAGATATAGCGTTCCTGGCCGTGCTTACTGGTCCACGTATCTGTGGTTAGGTGGACCTTGCCACAGATGGCGTTGCGCAGTGCACACTTGATTTTATCGGACACTTGTTTGTGCAGGGAAGGCACGGCTCTCTTGGAGAAGTAGTGCCGGCTGGGAACAACATACTGTGGGACAGCAAGCGACATGTGCTGTTTGAAGCTGTGTGTGTCCACCAGCCTAAATGACAGCATTTCATAGGCCAGTAGTTTAGAAATGCTGGCATTCAGGGCCAGGGATCGAGGGTGGCTAGGTGGGAATTTACGCTTTCTCTCAAATGTTTGTGAGATGGAGAGCTGAACGCTGCCGTGTGACATGGTTGAGATGCTTGGTGACGCAGGTGGTGGTGTTGGTGGTACATCCCATGTTTGCTGGGCGGCAGGTGGCAACGTTCCTCCAGAGGCAGAAGAAGAGGCCGAGGCGGCGGCAGCAGCAGCAGAAGAGGCCGAGGCAGCAGCAGAAGAGGCCGAGGCGGCAGCAGCAGAAGAGGCAGCAGGGGGAGCCTGAGTGACTTCCTTGTTTTTAAGGTGTTTACTCCACTGCAGGTCATGCTTTGCATGCAGGTGCCTGGTCATGCAGGTTGTGCTAAGGTTCAGAACGTTAATGCCTCGCTTCAGGCTCTGATGGCACAGCGTGCAAACCACTCGGGTCTTGTCGTCAGCACATTGTTTGAAGAAGTGCCATGCCAGGGAACTCCTTGAAGCTGCCTTTGGGGTGCTCGGTCCCAGATGGCGGCGGTCAGTAGCAGGCGAAATCTCTTGGCGGCGGGTGTTCTGATTTTGCCCACTGCTCCCTCTTTTGCTACGCTGTTGGCTCGGTCTCACCACTGCCTCTTCCTCCGAACTGTGAAAGTCAGTGGCACGACCTTCATTCCATGTGGGGTCTAGGACCTCATCGTCCCCTGCATCGTCTTCCACCCAGTCTTGACCCCTGACCTCCTGTTCAGTCTGCACACTGCAGAAAGACGCAGCAGTTGGCACCTATGTTTCGTCATCATCAGAGACGTGCTGAGGTGGTATTCCCATGTCCTCATCATCAGGAAAAATAAGTGGTTGTGCGTTAGTGCATTCTATCTCTTCCACCCCTTGGGAAGGGCTAGGTGGATGCCCTTGGGAAACCCTGGCAGCAGAGTCTTCAAACAGCATAAGAGAATGCTGCATAACTTGAGGCTCAGACAGTTTCCCTGATATGCATGGGGGTGATGTGACAGACCGATGGGCTTGGTTTTCATGCGCCATCTGTGCGCTTTCTGCAGAAGACTGGGTGGGAGATAATGTGAACGTGCTGGATCCACTGTCGGCCACCTAATTGACTAATGCCTGCACCTGCTCAGGCCTTACCATCCTTAGAACGGCATTGGGCCCCACCAAATATCGCTGTAAATTCTGCTGGCTACTGGGACCTGAGGTAGTTGGTTCACTAGGACGTGTGGCTGTGGCAGAACGGCCACATCCTCTCCCAGCACCAGAGGGTACACTAACACCACCACGACCATGTCCACGTCCGCGTCCCTTATTAGATGTTTTCCTCATTGTTCCCGTTCACAACAATTTTGAGAATGGCAAATTTGGGAATGCTTTTTCAACCCAGAACAAAAAGTCTGCTTTTAGGGTCACTACAAATAACTTGACCAGCTAAAACTGTGCAGATTTGGTTGAATAGAGATGTGAGATCTGTTTTTTTTTGCGCTGTGTGACAGTTATAGGTTTAATCACAGAATGACACTTCTATCAGCACGCTAGCGTGTGTCTTAGGTTTTTCTGAATCACACTATCAATACCTTCAATGTAAGATTTTCTTTTTGGGATAGATTTCAAGTAGGCCTCAAATACCACAAACTAGTTATTTTCAGAATGGCAAATTTGGGAATGCTTTTTCAACCCAGAACAAAAAGTCTGCTTTTACGGTCACTACAAATAACTTGACCAGCTAAAACTGTGCAGATTTGGTTGAATAGAGATGTGAGACCTGTTTTTTTTTTGCGCTGTGTGACAGTTATAGGTTTAATCACAGAATGACACTTCTATCAGCACGCTAGCGTGTGTCTTAGGTTTTTCTGAATCACACTATCAATACCTTCAATGTAAGATTTTCTTTTTGGGATAGATTTCAAGTAGGCCTCAAATACCACAAACTAGTTTTTTTCAGAATGGCAAATTTGGGAATGCTTTTTCAACCCAGAACAAAAAGTCTGCTTTTACGGTCACTACAAATAACTTGACCAGCTAAAACTGTGCAGATTTGGTTGAATAGAGATGTGAGACCTGTTTTTTTTTTGCGCTGTGTGACAGTTATAGGTTTAATCACAGAATGACACTTCTATCAGCACGTTAGCGTGTGTCTTAGGTTTTTCTGAATCACACTATCAATACCTTCAATGTAAGATTTTCTTTTTGGGATAGATTTCAAGTAGGCCTCAAATACCACAAACTAGTTATTTTCAGAATGGCAAATTTGGGAATGCTTTTTCAACCCAGAACAAAAAGTCTGCTTTTACGGTCACTACAAATAACTTGACCAGCTAAAACTGTGCAGATTTGGTTGAATAGAGATGTGAGACCTGTTTTTTTTTGCGCTGTGTGACAGTTATAGGTTTAATCACAGAATGACACTTCTATCAGCACGCTAGCGTGTGTCTTAGGTTTTTCTGAATCACACTATCAATACCTTCAATGTAAGATTTTCTTTTTGGGATAGATTTCAAGTAGGCCTCAAATACCACAAACTAGTAATTTTGAGAATGGCAAATTTGGGAATGCTTTTTCAACCCAGAACAAAAAGTCTGCTTTTACGGTCACTACAAATAACTTGACCAGCTAAAAGTGTGCAGATTTGGTTGAATAGAGATGTGAGACCTGTTTTTTTTTTGCGCTGTGTGACAGTTATAGGTTTAATCACAGAATGACACTTCTATCAGCACGCTAGCGTGTGTCTTAGGTTTTTCTGAATCACACTATCAATACCTTCAATGTAAGATTTTCTTTTTGGGATAGATTTCAAGTAGGCCTCAAATACCACAAACTAGTTATTTTCAGAATGGCAAATTTGGGAATGCTTTTTCAACCCAGAACAAAAAGTCTGCTTTTACGGTCACTACAAATAACTTGACCAGCTAAAACTGTGCAGATTTGGTTGAATAGAAATGTCAGGTCTATTTTTTAGGCGCTGGGTGACAGGCTCAATTTGCGCCTGATGTAATATATGGCCAAAAATAACCACACTGTTGATGGTTAAATGCACTTGGGTGACACAGGCTCAGCCTGCAGCTGATGTAGTATATGGCCAAAAAATAATCAGACTGTTGATGGTTAAATGCACTTGGGTGACACAGGCTCAGCCTGCAGCTGATGTAGGATATAGCACAAAATAACCACACTATCGATGGTTAAATACACTTGGTGATAGCTCGTGCTGGCGCACCACAAGTCACAAAATGGCCGCCGATCACCCCAGAAAAAAGTGATCTAAAAACGCTCTGGGCAGCCTCAAAAAAGTGAGCAAGTCAATAATAGCACTTCAATGATCCACAGCTGCAGATCGATCACAGAATCAAGTCTTTTGGAGGAGTTAATCTGCCTAATCTCGCCCTAACGTCGCAGCTGCAACCTCTCCCTATACTGATCATAGCAGAGTGACGTGCGGCGCTACGTGACTCCAGCTTAAATAGAGGCTGGGTCACATGGTGCACTGGCCAATCACAGCCATGCCAATAGTAGGCATGGCTGTGATGGACTCTTGGGCCAAGTAGTATGACGCTTGTTGATTGGCTGCTTTGCAGCCTTTCAAAAAGCGCCAAGAAAGCGCCGAACACCGAACCCGAACACAGACTTTTACGAAAATGTTCGGGTTCGGGTCCGTGTCACGGACACCCCAAAATTCGGTACGAACCCGAACTATACAATTCGGGTTTGCTCATCCCTAGTTTTCAGTAGTAGTTGGCTCAGGGCAGGCTTAAAACAATTGTGCACTGCACCCACAAAACACATTTGCTGTAGATCGCTGAGTAAAGAAGCAGTTCTTCATAAGATTCCTCCCTGATCTCTCCCTCACAGCAGCTGCAGCCTATCCCTACACTAATCTGAGCAGAGTGACGGGCGGCTCTACGTGACTCCAGCTTAAATAGAGGCTGGGTCACATGCTGCAGTTGGCCAACCACAGCCATGTCAATAGTAGGCATGGCTGTGATGGCCTCTTGGGGCAAGTAGTATGAAGCTTGTTGATTGGCTGCTGTGCAGCCTTTCAAAAAGCGCCATAGAAATCACCGAACACCGAACCCGAACTTTTACGTTAATGTTTTTGTCCCCTAAAGTGCTTTGTTTTAAAAAATCCTGCGACATTCCTGTTGGAATTCCAATTCCCAATACTCCACATCACCACGTTTTCCATAACAGGAATATTTTATGCCCCAGTGACAGTAACTTTTATGACTCAGCTTTCCCCTTTACCATTATTTGAAAGAATAAGATATGTAAGAATGCAGAAGGACGATAAAAACTAAAATCTTTATACAAACATACATGTATATACCATACACATAAAAAAGATACAACAAATAATCTGGATATTTCAGTGTTTTTTTTATTTTATAGAACCATGGCAGTAAAAATAAAATCTTTGTTTTTACTCATCAGACCTGCAGGGGAAAACGCATACATTTTAGCTGGAAGATTGTTACCTTTTAAATGTCTGTTATCCAGGGTAAATTTTTCTAATCCCCATTCAAAACATTGCACATCATGATTGATTTTTTTTTCTTAGTATTGATTTTTAAAACAACATTAGTCTCAGACTCTCAGCCCACCACAATCCCCAAGGACATGGGATCTTGCACCATGGAATCAGAGACCTGTTTTTAATAAAATCTTTAGCATAACTGCTGATAATTCAAGAGATGCCAATCCGGACAGAGCCAATATGAAGACAAAATCCTGTTGAATTAATTTTCTTCTCAGTGAGCTTTTCTTTGCACAGTCTCCTGTAGATCCCCTGACCTCTGCTGCACTGCATCCCTGCCTGTCCATCATGTGGAGCACACAGTACTTCCAGTATAAAAATAGCTGATTTGGAGCTTTAACCATTGGTTGATTTCGTAATACGACGTGACTTTGTGTGAGAAAAATAGTGAAGAGCCACTAAGGGAAATGAATGATGGATAACAGCATATTAGTTTAAATTAGTAAATTACATATATAGTCTATGTGCTCATTCAAGATCTTGAGAAATGTATAAAGAAAGCAAATGAGAAACATTACATATTTGGCTCTAACTCCATGACAGATGTCAATGTATGTCTCCAACAGGATGTAGTTTCTGAATCATGCCATACATGCACGTCATCGTTGATCACCTATGCCTATGCTAGAGGTGTGTGGCTGTGATGGCCAAATTCCGACAGTAACAGTCAGGATCGGAAAGTCCCTCTCAGGCTTAGAATCATGATCTCCAGGCCTGACTGAAACACAGTGGCATGCCTTAGGTATTTGACACCCGGAGCAGGGACTTTCTCTGGCACTCCCTCCCGTTGAATGAAGTGAATGGAGCTGAGCTTCCATACCAAGCACTGCTGCTATCAAATGGACAGCGCTGTGCTTGGTAAGCAGAAAGAAGGCAAAAAAAAAATTAAATGCCCCACAATGCCAATTTATTAATCCAACTCCTCCCCCAGCCCTACTATTAGAGTGGACATTACATACATTGCTAATAAAACATACAGGAGAATGCCTGGGGGGAGGAGGAGGAGCAAGAAGAGCATGCTTTAAACGTTTCTGGGATCCCTGGTGTTGTCCGTGAATGGGGGAGGAGAACGAGGACGACATTATCCTGGATGATGAGCAGGAGCCAGGCCACTCCACCGCTTCCAGTTTAGTGCAAATGGGGGCCTTCATGCTCCAGTGTTTGAAGAGGGACCCCCGTATAAAAAGCATAAAGGGCAAGGACTGGGTGGCAACGTACTTAGACCCCCGTTACAAACACAAAATGGCGGAAATGTTACCACCATCACAGGGGGCTGTCAGAATGCAGCACTTCCAGGCCTTGCTTCAAGAAATGCTGCATTCTGCTTTTGCGGGCGCTGGCAGACGACTTTCCACTCACAGAGAAACAGTTGCGGGTACCAATATAACAGCACATGGAAGAAGAGGGTGGTTTGAAAATGTGTTTGTCACTTCGGATATGAGATCATTCTTGCAGCCAACCCATCGACAGCCGTCCTCCGGATCCAGCCTCAGGGAACTCCTAGACCAACAGGTGTCCGACTACATCGGGTTAACGGCCGATGTGGACGCTCTGAGAAGCGATGAACCCCTGGACTACTGGGTGTGCAGGCTTGACCTGCAGCCAGAGCTGGCACAATTTGCCATGGAACTCTTGGCTTGCCCCTCATCCAGTGTCCTGTCTGAAAGGACATTCAGCGCAGCAGGGGGGATCGTGACCGATAATCGCACTCGTCTCGCTGATGACAGTGTGGACTACCTCACATTTCTAAAAATGAATAAGGCATGGATCTCAGAGGAATTCAATACATGTGATGAGTCGACCATGTTTGATTGAAATTCCTCATGACAGCCCACAAATATCCGCCACCACCCAAAACAAATCATGGTCCCTGTCTTAGGTAAATACAGTGGAATAAAAGGCCTTTTATGTCCATTGAATGATTAATTTTTGGGGCCTGTACTGGCCGACAGTTACATATTTATCCTGTGGCCGCCAAATGTACCTCCAGCCACAGAATCCCAAATTCTTTCCTGTCAGGTGAACGCCTATTGGCTAATTGTTGGGGCCTGTACTGGCCTACAGTTACATATTTATCCTGTGACCGCCTAATGTACCTCCAGCCACAGAATCCAAAGTTCTTTGCAGTCAGGTGAATGCCTATTGGCTAATTTTTGGGGCCTGTACTGGCCTACAGTTACATATTTATCCTGTAACCGCCTAATGTACCTCCAGCCACAGAATTCCAAATTCTTTGCTGTCAGGTGAACACCTATTGGCTAATTTTTGGGGCCTGTACTGGCCGACAGTTACATTTTTATCCTGTGATCGCCTAATGTATCTCCAGCCACAGAATCCAAAGTTCTTTGCTGTCAGGTGAACGCCTATTGGCTAATTTTTGGGGCCTGTACTGGCCGACAGTTACATATTTATCCTGTGACCGCCTAATGTCCTTCCAGCCACAGAATCCTACAAAGTTGTGTGCTGTTAGGTGAATGCCTATTGGCTAATTTTTGGGGCCTGTACTGGAGTGGCAAGTTCTCACAACAATACTTAGTGCACCAATCACTAATATCTCATGAGACCTTATAAAATGTGAAGTTGTGTGTGGCCGCGAAAAAAGAAATCGCATCATTAGGGATTTTCGCAAAGGAGCTTTTTTTAAACACTCGATCTGCATATACAGTGATTGTTATAACATGCATGTGAAATGTATTTAAATACACTGCTTTAATATCAAATTACTTACAGTGATCAGAAATCCTTCCCCAAAGTCGCGAAAATTGTTGCCAACGATCTTTTATGATCACATTCAACTTCGGTCTGGTGGAAACCCAGTTGATGTAGTAGGCCGCGCATATTTTGCGCATGTGCATAGGCGAAAATTGCATTGCCGATATTTCTTATTTAAAAAAAATAACGAATGGAATTCGCAAATTCGAATAATACATCTGGTATGTCACTGTCCATGTTGTGGGGCTATTCGTGCACTTCTAGTAAGTATTTGGTGGCTGCAAATATGACCTGAAGGTATTCCAGGTTCGCCTGCCTTTAAAATGAATGGGGTCCGCCGCGAACTCGCGGTTCGCGAACATTTGATCGCGTTTGCACGATCGCGTTCCCGAACCGTCCCGGCCGATGTTCGGCCATCACTATGCCTAATGTTTGGGACCTCGGAGGAATTCAACACCTGTGACAACCACGTGTTTCAACTATTATCATTAGTTTTTTTTTCAAGAGGGGGGATTTCGTTAGCCATGTTTTTAATCCAATTTTATATTTTTAGTTCTTTAAAACATATGTATTTGACCTGTATTTGTACTGGCTTTCAGTAACATTGATATCCATTAACCATCTAATAGACCTCCAGCCACATACTTACTTGTTCTTTTATGTACGCTGAATGCATAATTTTTTG
The DNA here is from genome assembly GCF_905171765.1 of Bufo bufo. Taxonomy (NCBI): domain Eukaryota; kingdom Metazoa; phylum Chordata; class Amphibia; order Anura; family Bufonidae; genus Bufo; species Bufo bufo. The sequence continues at coordinate 671,885,733 of NC_053389.1, read as the reverse complement.
GACCTGTAGTACACTGGCCTGCTGGAAAATTGATATCCAATGACCATGTAATCTACCTTCAGCCACTTACTTACTTGTTCTAATATGTACGCTGAATGCATAATTTTTAGGACCTGTAGTACACTGGCCTGCTGTAAAATTGATATCCAATGACCGTGTAATCTACCTCCAGCCACATACTTACTTGTTCTTTCATGTACACTGAATGAATAATTGTTGCGGCCTTGGAGGAATTGAACACCAGTGATGACCACGTGTTATCGAATTTCAACTATTATCATTAGTGTTTTTTTCAAGAGGGAGGATTTCGTTAGCCATGTTTTTAATCCAATTTTATATTTTTAGCTCTTTTAAACATATGTATTTGACCTGTATTTGTACTGGCCTGCAGTAAAATGAATATCCATTGACCGTGTAATATACCTCCGGCCACATAATCACTTGATCTTTTCTGTCCAGTGAATGCCTAATGTTTGGGGCCTGTAGTCCAGTGGCCTACAGTAAAATTTGTATCCATTGACCACATAATGTACCTCAAGCCACATAATCAGAATTTATTTTATGTCAGGTAAATGCCTAATTTTTAAGGCCCGTACTTCCGTGGCCTAAAATAAAAAATTTCTAGGCGCCAACAGGGCATATTTCAGAGAATTTCCCTTTAAGACGCATACAAATGTCCCCTGATTAAGATACATCATTTTTGTTGGAATTTTGTCATTGACCCCCCTTTAGTATGTCCATGTTGTGGGACTATTTGTACAATTCTACTAAGTATGTGGTGGCTGCAAATATGAGCTGAAGGTTTTTCAGGTTGGAGCCCAACATAAACTTGCGGTTCGCGAAACATTTGATCAAAAATGAAAATATGGCAAATCACATGAACTATGTTAGCCAATAGAAGCCTGCAGGTCTTTCTATTCATATCCCAACTGCCATATCTGGTGAGATATCTACCTTTGTTTCAGGGACGTTATGTTATGCAGAGCTGTTCAGTTAGTTATAATTGTTACTCAGGGAGTTATAAGGCTACTTTCACACTTGCGTTTTGTGCGGATTCGTCATGGACGGATACGTTCAGATAATACAACCATCTGCCACCATTCAGAACTGATCCGTTTGTATTATCTTTAACATAGCCAAGATGGATCCCTCTTGAACACCATTGAAAGTCAATGGAGGATGGATCCGTTTTCTATTGTGCCAGAATATGTCAGGGAAAACTGATCCGTCCCCAATGACTTACATTTAGGGTTGAGCGAACCCAAATTGTAAAGTTCAGGTTTGTACCGAACATTAGGATTTTTGGATCCCGAACCTGAACATTTCAGTAAAAGTTCGGGTTCGGTGTTCGCCGAGTTAATGGCGCTTTTTGAAAGGCTGCAGAGCAGCTAATCAACAAGCGTTTAACTCGTGTGCCCTTAGAAGCCATCACAGCCATGCCTACTAATGGCATGGCTGTGATTAGCCAGTGCAGCATGTGACCCAGCCTCTATATAAGCTGGAGTCCTGTAGCGCTGCACGTCACTCTGCTCTGATTTGTTATGTTAACTCAGCGATCTACTTAGATTTTGTTTTGTGGGTGCAGTGCACAATCTTTTTACCCTGCCCTGAGCCAAGTGACCCAGAAAAATAACTTTTATCCGTCTGTTAGTTAGGTGGGCAGCGGCGGCCATTTTATGCAAGTTTTGTGACAGTCAAATAGAAGCTTGAAATACTGCAATTATATTCTGGGTTTAAAACAAATCACCCATTTTTGGCAAGACCCTACATCTGTGGCCTTTGCAGCATTTTAAGCTAGAAATACAGCAATAATTTTCTTGGTTTTAAAAAAACACCCTTTTTGGGCAAAATATTCAATTTTACAGCCCTTGCTGCATCTGTAAGTGAGAAATTCAAGCGTTATATACTGCTGTCATATTCTTTATTAAAAGAAACAACCATTTAGGGCAAAATCCAAATTTTGCAGCGTTTGCTGCATCTGTCATTGTTAAAAAGAAGCTTGAAATACTTCAATAATTTTCTGGCTTTTAAAAAACACCCATTTTTGGCAATATTCTCCATCTGGGGCCTATGCCGCATTAGTCAGTGTGCAATTTAAGCTAGAAATATAGCAATAATTTTCTGGGTTTTTAAAAAACACCTTTTAGGCAAAATACTCAATTTTACAGCCCTTGCTGCATCTGTCAGTGTGAAATTCAAGCGTTATATACTGCTGTCATATTCTGTTAATAAAAAAAACACCCTTTTTTGGCAAAATACTTAATATTGCAGCCCTTGCTGCATTTGTCATTGTGAGATACACGCGTTAGATACTGGTGTTCTATTCTGTTATAAAAAAAACACCCATTTTGGCCAAAAAACTAAATTTGTGGCCTTGTCTGTGTCTGTCAGTGTAAAATACAAGCTTGAAATACAGCAATAATATTCTGGGTTTAAAAAAACGCCCATTTTGGGCAAAGTACTTAATATTGCAGCCCTTGTTGCATTTGTCAGTGTGAAATTCAAGCGTTATATACTGCTGTCATATTCTGTTATAAAAAAAAAAAAACATTTTGGGCAAGAAACTAAATTTGCGGCCTTGTGTGCATCTGTCAGTGTGAGATACAAGCTTCAAATATAGCAATAATATTCTGGGTTTAAAAAAACACTCATTTTGGTCAAAGTACTTAATATTGCAGCCCTTGCTGCATTTGTCATTGTGAGATACACATGTTATATACTGGTGTTCTATTCTGTTATTAAAAAAAACACCCATTTTGGCCAAAAAACTAAATTTGACGCCTTGTCTGCATCTGTCAGTGTGAGATACATGCGTTAGATAGTGCTGTTCTATTCTGTTATTAAAAAAACACCTAATTTGGGCAGAAAACTTAATTTTACAGCCTTTGCTGCATCTATCATTGTGAGATACACCCTTTAGCTACTGTTCTTCTATTCTGTTATAAAAAAAACACACTTTTTGGGCAAGATCCTAAATTTGAGAAATATGAGAGCGTCAAATAAGGGACATGGCCCCGGTCGTGGTGCTGCTGATGAAGCTCCTGTTGCAGGGAGAGGACGTGGTCGATCTGTGCCACCTACACGCACAAAGTGAAACACCTTCCTCAGGTGCGAGTAGGCGACAGAACCTTCAGCAGTATTTGGTCGGGCCTAATGCGTCTCTACTGACAGTGCCTCTAGTTCCTTTACATTGTCTCCCACCCAGTCTCCTGCTGAAAGATCTGAGTTGGCACCTGCAGCCGATGTCCATCAGTTTTTCACCTCACCCCCTTGCTAATCAGCCAAGCAGTCTGAGCCCCAAGTCATGCAGCAGTCTCTTCTGCTTTTTGATGACTCTGTTAGCAGAGTTTCCCAGGGCCATCCACCTAGCCCTGCCCCAGAAGTGGAAAAGATTGAGTGCACCGATGCCCAACCACTTATGTTTCAAGATGAGTACATAGGAGGACCACCGCAGCACGTCTCGGATGATGACGAAACACAGGTGCCAACTGCTGTGGCTTTCGAAAGTGTGCAGACCAACAAGGAGGGCAGGGGTGAAGACTGGGTGGAAGATGATGTGGAGGACGATGAGGTCCTCGACCCCACATGGAATCAAAGTCATGCGAGTGACCTGTGTAGTTCGGAGGAAGAGGCGGTGGTCGCACAGAGCCACCAGCACAGCAGAAGAGGGAGCAGGGTGCAAAAGCGGAGCGGCAATCCTCTAGACAGTACGCCTGCTACTGCCCAAGCAGCAAGGGATCGAGCACACCAAAGCCAGCTCCAAGGAGTTCCCTGGCGTGGCAGTTCTTCAGACAATGTGCTGACGACAAGACACGAGTGGTTTGCACGCTGTGCAATCAGAGCCTGAAGCGAGGCATAAACGTTCTCAACCTGAGCACAACCTGCAAGACCAGACATCTAAGTGCAAAGCACGAGCTGCAGTGGAGTAGACACCTCAAAAACAGAGACCTGGCTCCTCCTGCTTCCTCTTCTGCTGCAGTCTCGGCCTCTTCATCAACCTCTGGAGTGACCGTGCCACCTGCAACCCCACAAACAGAGGATCTGCCAGCAACACCACCACCTGGGTCACCAAGCATCTCCACAATGTCCCACGGAAGCGTTCAGCTCTCCATCTCCCAAACACTGGAGCGGAAGAGGAAGTACCCCTCTACCCACCTGCAATCCCTGGCCCTGAATGTCAGCATTTCAAAATTACTGGCCTTTGAAATGCTGTCATTCCGTCTGGTGGAGACGGAGAGTTTTACATAGAAACATAGAAACATAGAAACATAGAATGTGTCGGCAGATAAGAACCATTTGGCCCATCTAGTCTGCCCAATATATCTGAATACTATGGATAGCCCCTGGCCCTATCTTATATGAAGGATAGCCATATGCCTATCCCATGCACGCTTAAACCCCTTCACTGTATTTGCAGCTACCACTTCTGCAGGAAGGCTATTCCATGCATCCACTACTCTCTCAGTAAAGTAATACTTCCTTATATTACTTTTAAACCTTTGCCCCTCTAATTTAAAACTGTGTCCTCTTGTGGTAGTTTTTCTTCTTTTAAATATGCTCTCCTCCTTTACCGAGTTGATTCCCTTTATGTATTTAAAAGTTTCTATCATATCCCCTCTGTCTCTTCTTTCTTCCAAGCTATACATGTTAAGGTCCTTTAACCTTTCCTGGTAAGTTTTATCCTGCAATCCATGTACTAGTTTAGTAGCTCTTCTCTGAACTCTCTCTAGAGTATCTATATCCTTCTGGAGATATGGCCTCCAGTACTGCGTACAATACTCCAAGTGAGGTCTCACCAGTGTTCTGTACAGCGGCATAAGCACTTCACTCTTTCTACTGCTTATACCTCTCCCTATACATCCAAGCATTCTGCTGGCATTTCGTGCTGCCCTATTACATTGTCTTCCCACCTTTAAGTCTTCTGAAATAATTACTCCTAAATCCCTTTCCTCAGATACTGAGGTCAGGACTGTGTCAAATATTCTATATTCTGCCCTTGGGTTTTTACGCCCCAGGTGCATTATCTTGCACTTATCCACATTAAATTTCAGTTGCCAGAGTTCTGACCATTCTTCTAGTTTTCCTAAATCCTTTTCCATTTAGCGTTTCCCTCCAGGAACATCAACCCTGTTACATATCTTTGTGTCATCAGCAAAAAGACACACCTTCCCATCGAGGCCTTTTGCAATATCACTTATGAAGATATTAAACAAAATTGGTCCCAGTACAGATCCCTGTGGAACCCCACTGGTAACATGACCTTGTTTTGAATGTTCTCCATTGACTACAACCCTCTGTTGTCTGTCACTCAGCCACTGCCTAATCCACTCAACAATATGGGAGTCCATGCTCAATGACTGCAGTTTATTGATAAGTCTTCTATGTGGGTCAGTGTCAAAAGCCTTACTAAAATCTAGATATGCGATGTCTACTGCACCTCCACCGTCTATTATTTTAGTCACCCAGTAGAAAAAAATCTAAAAGATTTGTTTGACATGATCTCCCTGAAGTAAACCCATGTTGTTTTTCATCTTGCAATCCATGGGATTTTAGATGTTCCACAATCCTATCCTTTAATAGGGTTTCCATTAATTTGCCTACTATTGATGTCAGACTCACTGGTCTATAGTTGCTCGATTCCTCCCTACTACCTTTCTTGTGAATGGGCACGACATTTGCCAATTTCCAATCTTCCGGGACGACTCCTGTTACTAATGATTGGTTAAATAAATCTGTTAGCGTTTTTGCCAGCTCACCACTAAGCTCTTTTAATAATTTTGGGTGTATCTCATCAGGCCCCTGTGACTTATTTGTCTTCACCTTAGACAGCAAACTTAGAACATCTTCCTCTGTAAAGATACATGCATCAAATGATTTATTAGTCATCCTTTCTAGTGGAGGTCCTTCTCCTTTTTCTTTTGTAAAAACTGAACAGAAGTATTTATTAAGGCAGTCGGCTAGCCCTTTATTCTCTTCTACATACCTTCCGTCCTTTGTTTTTAATTTAGTTATTCCTTGTTTTAATTTCCTTTTTTCATTTATATATCTGAAGAATGTCTTATCCCCTTTTTTCATAGACTGAGCTAGTTTTTCTTCTGCCTGCGCTTTAGAAGTTCTTATAACTTGCTTGGCCTCTCTCTGCCTAATCTTGTAGATTTCCTTATCTTCATTGCTCTGGGTTTTTTTATAATTACAAAATGCTAGCTTTTTATTTTTAATGATTTGGGCCACTTCTGCTGAGTACCACAGTGGTCTCTTCCTTTTTTTGCTTTTACTGACAAGTCTAATGCAATTTTCTGTTGCCTTCAATAATGCACCTTTTAAGTAGTCCCATTTCTCCTGGACTCCATGTAATCCGTTCCAGTCTGATAAGGACTCATTTATTACTAATTTCATTTTTGAAAAGTCTGTTTTTCTAAAATCTAAAACTATTGTTTTTGTGTGGTGGGACTCTTTCACAGTTCTTATATTAAACCACACTGACTGGTGATCACTAGATCCCAAGGTTTCGCCTACAATGACATCATATACCGAATCCCCATTTGTGAATACCAAATCCAAAATGGCCTCCCTCCGGGTTGGCTCCTCAACCTCTTGTTGTAGAGATAACCCCAGTAGGGAATTTAGAATATCTGTACTCCTGGTAGAACTTGCTATTTTGGTTTTCCAGTTTATATCTGGAAGATTGAAATCTCCCATAATGATAACTTCTCCTTTCATTGTCATTTTAGCTATTTCTTCAACTAGTAGATCATCTAGTTCTTTAACTTGACCAGGTGGTCTATATATCACACCTACACGAGTTACTGCATGGTTAGCAAACTGCAACGTAACCCAAACTGACTCTATGTTGGCCTCACCAACTTGTATTAGGTTAGATTTAATGCTATCTTTCACATACAGGGCCACTCCTCCTCCTTTCTTGCCTTCTCTGTCTCTTCTGTATAAAGAGTACCCTGGTATGGTTATGTCCCAGTCATTTCTTTCATTAAACCATGTCTCCGTAACAGCCACTAAATCTACATTCTCAGATGCCATTATTGACCCAAGTTCATAGATTTTTTTACCTAAACTGCGAGCATTTGTAGACAGGACTCTGAGCTTATCATTTCTTAACCTCTGTGCTTCTGACCTGTTCATGCATTGTTTCGGGGGGCAATTGGACTCTTTTATTTTCACTCTTTTGCCCCCCCCCCCTTCCTAGTTTAAATACTCTTCCGCAAATTCTTGGAGTTGTTCACTAAGTACATTTGTTAATTTGAGAGAAAGATGCAAACCATCTTTTTTGTACAGTTCCTTTCTATTCCAAGTAGAGCTATCATGAGAAACAAAGCCAAATCCTTGCTCTTGACACCATTTACCAAGCCATATGTTGAACTCCTTTATGCGCCTCTGCCTATCATTCTGAACATTATGCACAGGCAGAACTTCAGAAAATGAAATGGTGGATGCAAAATCCTGTACGTCATTACCAAGTGTGATAAAAGATTTTTTCACCTCTGACACTTCATTGCAAGCCAGGTCATTTGTCCCTAGATGGACAAGAACATCCACGTCCCCTTCCTGCTTTGCTTGCTTAACAATATTAATAATACGTCTTCTATCTCTTCTAGCATTAGCCCCAGGGAGACATCTCACAAAACCATTTTCTTTAAGCTCCACACTTCTTATGATTGAATCACCCAGCAACAGCTGCTTCCTTTGAGACTTCACTTTATCTTTTTTGTTGCATACATTAGACATAGGAGTCGATGGTTTCTCACCCTCTGTGCTTGTGTCCATATCCATGTTGTCCTTACATTCTGAGAGTGCTGCAAATGAATTATGGAGAACCACCGACTATGGGACATGTCTTCTATCCACCACTCTAAGTCTTCCAGAACCTACATTAACCCATCTGCCATTTCTGGGGGTCCTCTGTGGCAGTGGCATTGCAGCAGTCCTAGCTGGAGTTTGTTTAACAGATAATTTAAATATTTCAGATTTCAAAAATGCAATTTCCTGCTGCAGTAAGGAGAACTGTCTACAGATCTGACAGCATCCGAATCTCCAAAGAGTGGAACATGAAATAAATGCACAACAATTCCTGCACTGAACCAAGTCTGCCATTTTAAAGAGGAGGAAAAAATAAAATAAAAAAAATTATAAATTTAAATCAAACAAATTTTACCTTTTTTTTGTATTGTTTCCACCTTCCAGCCTACCTCCTGACTATCTCCTGCAATATCTCTTTACTGTACTTAATGTAGTACTTGAAGGTAGTACTTGCAGCTAATGAATTAGGCCAGCTAATGAGTCTGTCTCTATGTATACACACACTGCTTCCCAAGCTCCTCCCCCAGCAACAAATGTAACACCTTAGTGAGCTAGGCTCATTAGCAAACGCACAATAGCAAACAGCTGACCAAATTCCTTACCTCTTTTCAAGCAATGGTCAGAAAAAACAACACAGATGAGCCAGATGCAGACTCTAAGCCAATCTCTTGCAGTATGTCTTCAATCTCTTCAGTCTCCTGCAATATCTCTTTACTGTACTTAATGTAGTACTTGAAGGTAGTACTTGCAGCTAATGAATTAGGCCAGCTAATGAGTCTGTCTCTATATATACACACACTGCTTCCCTTATGGCGGTGGCTGTCCCACAGTACGTTGTGCCCAGCCGCCACTACTTTTCCAGGCGTGCCATTCCTTCCCTGCACAACCAAGTGGGGGACAAAATCAGGTGTGCACTGCGTAACGCCATCTATGGAAAGGTCCACCTAACTACGGATACGTGGACCAGTAAGCACGGTCAGGGACGTTATATCGCCATAACAGCACACTGGGTAAATGTAGTGGCGGTTGGGCTTGAGGCGGATAGCAGTTTGGCGCATGTCCTTCCACCACCGAGGATTGCAGGGCGCTTCAGTTTGCCTCCTGTTGCTTCCTCCTCCTACTCCGCTTCCTCATCCTCTACCAGCTCCTCATCCGGTCAGCTTAACACCTTCACCACCAACTTCAGCTCAGCCAGGAGTAAACGACAGCAGGCAGATAACGCCGTTCTCAGCGTTACTATGCCACTTCTATGCCTACTTGAAAAAACGCTGCTGGCGATGATGGAAGAGGATGTGGCACAGGAGGAGGAGGAGGAAGAGGGATCATTTCATAGGGTTTCCGGCCAGTCATTCACAAGTGGCTCCAAGGGTGGGTCCCTGCACCCACAAATGCCAGGTACACAATTGTCCAGCCAGGGCACAGTTCTGGAGGATGACGAGGTGGAGTAGGAGGAGAAGCAGATGGAGGAGGAGGAACCGTGTTCACAGCAGAGTGGCACCCAAACCAGCTCATGGCCATCACTGGTGCGTGGATGGGGGGATACAGAGGACACAGACGATACACCTCCCATAGAGGACAGCTTTTCGTTGCCTCTGGGCAGCCTGGCACACATGAGCGATTACATGCTGCAGTGTCTCCGCAACGACTGCCGAGTTGCCCACATTCTAACTTGTGCTGATTACTGGGTGGCCACGCTGCTGGATCCCCGTTACAAGGACAACGTACTGTCCTTAATTCCGTCACTGTAGCATGATCGTAAAATGCGCGAGTACAAGCGCATGCTGGTAGACGCGCTGCTGGTGGTATTCCCACCTGACAGTGGGGGCACAGTGGAAGCACAAGGCGAAGGCAGAGGAGGAGGAAGAGGACGCCAACGCAGCTGGGGCACCACCAGCACCTCAGAAGGCAGGGTTAGCATGGCCGAAATGTGGAAAAGCTTTGTCAGCATGCCACAACAACCAGCACCACCAGCTGATATGGAACGTCTTAGCAGGAGGCAGCATTTCAGCAACATGGTGGAGCAGTATGTGTTCACACGCCTACACGTACTGATTGATGGGTCTGCCCCCTTCAACTTCTAGGTCTCCAAATTGGGCACATGGCCTGAGCTTGCCCTTTACGCCTTGGAGGTGCTGGTCTGCCCTGCAGCCAGTGTATTGTCTGAACGTTTGTCTGAATGGCAGGAGGGGGTTATCACAGACAAGCGCAGCCGCCTGTCCGCAGCCAATGTGGACAAGCTCACGTTCATTAAAATGAACCAGGCAGGGATCCCACAGGACTTGTACGTACATTGTGCAGAATAGACATGTATACCGGCCTCACCCAGCCATTGTTGAACTCCAGCGCACTTTCTCTTTGTTATATTTTTTATTTCCCAATGTTTTGGGGTCTACCCAAATTTGAACAAAAAAATTAAAAATAATAAACGAAAATAAAAAACAAAAACAAAAACCAGTGTTGGTTACCTCCTCCTCCACCGCCTCTTCCACCTACACCGCCACATCCATCGCCTTCTCAACCTCCTACTCCATATGGACCTCCTCCTCCTAGATCAAGATTATTATTTTTAATTTTTAAGTATTTTCTGTTATTTTAAGTCATTTCCCTATCCACATTTGTTTGCAGAGCACTTGCCATGCTCTTAACCACATTTTGCTGCCTTTTGCAGCCCTCTAGCCCTTTTTAGAGCCATTTTAGTGCTCAAAAGTTCAGGTCCCCATTGACTTCAATGGGGTTCGGGGTCAAGTTTGGGTCCCGAACGCAAACTTTTTTGTGAAGTTCGGCCGAACCCGAACATCCAGGTGTCCGCTCAACTCTAGAGCTAACTAACTATCTAATGTAATTGGATAAGGAATAGGATTCAGATGAAAGCATAGAGCACAGCAATGTCACTGCTCTCTCTCAGAGCAAAAAAACTGCAGAAATGTCAGCTGGGGTGTTTCTTATATAGTAAAGGGGTAGACAACTTTACTATTGGTTGCTAGGGATGTTGCTAAGCTCTGACAAAGATATTGCAGCCTTCTCATTGGCCCACAAGCAAGAAGGGAGGTTACCGATGAAAAAAAAAATCTAGAATATTTGCGATTATGAATATATAGCACTATAGTCTACATCTTCGCGAATTCCCGAAGTGGCGATATTCACGATAAAAATTTGCGATTAGAATATTCGCGATCAACACTAGTACCCATAAGGTGGAACTTGACCTTGCACATGCTGGAGAGACTGTGCGAGCAGCAGCAGGCGATAGTGTAGTATCAGCTGCAGCACGCACGGGTGAGTCGCTCTGCGGAACAGCACTACTTCACCACCAACGAGTGGTCTTCCATGCGGGACATATGTGCTGTGTTGCGCTGTTTTGAGTGCTTCACCAACATGGCCAGTGCTGATGACACCGTCGTCAGCGTTACTCTTCCACTTCTATGTCTCCTTGAAAAAACGCTTCGGGCAATGATGGAAGAGGATGTGGCACATAAGGGAGAAGAGGAGGAAGAGGGATCATTTCCACGGTTATCTGACCAGTCATTCACAAGTGGCTCACAGGGTGGGTTCCTGCACCAACAGAGCCCAGGTACACAACTGTCCAGCCAGGGCACAGTTATGGAGGATGAGGAGGAGTAGGATGATGATGGGGAGGAACCGTGTTCATAGCAGGGTGGCACCCAAAGCAGGACATGAGCATCACTGGAGTGTGGCTGCAGGGATACTGAGGACACAGATGATACACCTCCCACAGAGGACAGCTTGTCGTTGCCTCTGGGCACCCTGGCACACATGAGCGACTACATGCTGCAGTGCCTGCGCCACAGTTGCCTACATTCTAACCAGTGCTGATTACTGGGTGGTCACCCTGCTGGATCCCCTTAATTCCGTCATTGGAGCACGATCGGAAAATGCGTGAGTACAAGCGCATGCTGGTAGATGGCATTCCTGCTTCACAGCGGGGGCTCAGTGGAAGCATAAGGCAAAGGCAGAGGAGGAGGAAGAAGTCGCCAACGCAGCTGGGTCACAGCCAGCACCTCAGAAGGGAGGGTTAGCATGGCCAAAATGTGGAAAAGCTTTGTCAGCACACCACAACAACCAGCACCACCAGGTGATATGGAACGTCTTAGAAGGAGGCAGCATTTCAGCAACATGGTGGAACAGTACGTGTGCACACGCCTATAAGTACTGACTGATGGGTCTTCCCCATTCAACTTCTGGGTTTCTTAATTTGGCACATGGCCTGAGCTTGCCCTTTACGCCTTGGAGATGCTGGCCTACCCTGCGACCAGTTTATTGTCCGAATGTGTGTTTATCATAGCAGGGGTGGTGATCACAGACGCATGGCCACAGCCAAAGCGGACAAGCTCACGTTCATTAAATTAACTAGGCATGGATCCCATAGGACTTGTCCGTACCGTGCTGAATAGACAAGTATACTAGCCGCACCCAGCCATTGTTAAACTCCAGCGCACCTTCTCTTTACGTTCTCTTTTCCATTTTCCAATGTTTTGGGGCCTTCCCAAATTCATAAAAAAAATAAAAATAAAGGGAAACAAAAAAACAAAAAAACTAAAACAGTCTTGGCTATCTCCTCTTCCTCCACCGCCGCTTCCATCTACACAGCCAAGTCTACCGCCTCCTCCTACTCCACTTTGACCTCCGCCTCCTAGTTCGAGATTATTATTTTTTTTGTTTTTTTATATTCTGTGTTATTTTAAGTCATTTCCCTATGCACATTTGTTTTTGCAGGGCAATTGTCATGCTCTTACCCCCATTTTGCTAACTTTTGTGGCCCTCTAGCCCTTACTATGACTATTGTACAGCCATTTTAGTGCACCAAAGTTCGGGTCCCCATTCACTTCATTGGGGTTCGGGTTCAAGTTTGGGTACCGAACCTGAACTTTGACACAAAGTTCGTCCAAATGCGGCAAACCTGAACACCAATACAAATACAGCATGTTTTAATAATAAACCAAATTATGTCTATAACTGAGACCTTATACCTAATGCAAAGAATGCCTCTTGTCCTAATAGTTCTCTTCTGTGAACCCCGCCCTATCATGCATATTATCCCTCTCAATCCCTATACATACTGTATGAACACAACCATTGCCTTATTTGCGTTCTGCAAATTGTGGATCCAGAAACACAAATACCGGCCGTGTGAAAGTCCCGCCTGTATTAGAACAGTCCTATCCTTGTCCGTAATGCGGACAAGAATAGGACATGTTCTATATTTTTGCTGATGCCACGGAACGGAGATTGAAGTGAATGGGTCCGCATCCAACCTCCAAAAAAATGTGGATCAGATGCAGACAAAAAATATGTTTGTGTGAATGAGTTCTAAAGGGGTTGTGCAAGAACAGGGGATTTTTCTCCATTCTTGAACAACCGCTTTAATGTACATGTGGTGCACCCCACATATTAGCTATTGCACAGTTATAACATAAACAACTTAGGCTTCTTTCACACTAGTGTTAGGCTTGTCTGGCAGGGGAACAGCCTGCCGGATCCGTACTAACGCTTGCACAAGTGTGCGGCTGGAAGCCTGGCCCCATTTTGGGATGTGTACAACTTTTTGATGAATTTTTATTAAATTTATTGTGGGAGGAGAAGCAACCGAAAAACAAATTGGCCATTTTGACTATTGACTGTTTTGCTTATGGGCCACAGGCAGGGGCTCCATAGAAATTACTATGCAGCAGCCTCCTGTCACACAGGAGGACAGGGGCTGCTGCTAACACACTCCGGCTCCCCCGATCCCCGTAGGGGGGAGCCGGAGCACACCCGGAAGTGCATGCTTCCGAGTTTTCAGCAATCAGATGCCGTGGTCAGAATTGACCATAGTATCTGAAGTGTTAAATGATATTAGCCACGGGTGTCTGCTGTATGAAACGACAGTCACACGGCAGCTATGGTGCCCACTCCGCTCAGGAGCGGTCGCCATCTTTAAAGTTTCGACCGCCAACGTAAATAGCCATATGGCAGTCGAGAAGAGGTTAATATCTAGAAAACAAATGCGTTTTGGAAACTCCGTTGCCAGTCGATTAACCTCTTAGATGTCCCGGTCAATCCTGAACATTCCCAGAAAGCACTTTTTGATCATCGCCCATTTTTAATGGACACGTATGGGCACTTTGAACAACTGTAGCAGCCAATATAGACTAATACAGTATGTGTATTTCCATGTCTGTGAAATTAATGTTCACTAGATGTTTGTTTGTTCAACTGCTGTTCAACCATCAACCTACTTCTATCTAATGCTTAAGACCACCTTACGACAAAAGGATCAGACTACACATGATCAGCTTGTTGTCTGTCACCATCCATAAGCTTGCATACGAGCTGTAGACACAAAATGAAAGGACATTTTTAATCAAGACAATTTGCAATGTTTTTATTTTTATTTTATTGTAGATGTACAATAAAAAATAAAAACACTGCAAAAATACGTAGCCCATAACATGTTTTTTTTTTCTGAATGTAGATGCCTTTACGGTATGGCTACACGTTCAGGTTTCCTGATGGTATTTTAGAAGCCAAAATCTGGAGTGGATCATAAAAAGAGACAAAGTACTAAAGTAGGTACTAATCAGTAATGAAATCCATAACCAAACCGTAATGGGCAAAGCCACACCTAGGTTACAAGCGATTAAGAGGGAAAGAATGACATTCACTCGTGAACTCTGAATCTTGAGTCTAATTCCTCTAAGATGGACACTTAGCACCAGTTTATTTTAGGGGAAGGTGGAGAAGAATGTGTGCTTGGGGTATATTTGTGCTGATCGGTACGACACATACGAGCACTGCAGACAAAGCAAAATAAAGAACTAAGCCTGGCCAAGATTAATAGTGTCAGCAATTACTATGTGCTGAGTCTAAAAATAAACTGCTATTATGGCTGGTCCATAATTTAAAGCGTTGTGTAAGACTATTATCAGAACAGGCAAAGCAGTCTTGGTGCACAGAAGTCACACCTGTGGAGAACAGAGCAGCATGGGGTTCATGTATTGGATCAGGCAACACTTCAAATGGGCTTCCCTGCTGCTTGCTAAACCAGAATGAATCTGTGTTCTGTAATGGATTAATGTGACAATCCCCAGCACCGCTGCTACGGTAATGACTTACCATGAGGCAGTTATGAAAATGTGGTTAATGGCCTTCCCACAGAAAAGGCCAGGGGTGTACCTAAACCTGTTACAAGAAAAATGAAAACAATATTGTTTCAGTTTAACACTAACTGGAAAACGGACAGATAATTATCATGCTTATAAATGTACTATAGACTATAAAATTATAAGGAGAGTCCCGCTGATAAATCAAAACTATTAGCAATGTCCAAGCGTATACTAGATTTCCAAAAATACTACTGACATTATAATAAGACCTGAAAATGCTCAAATACAGCATAGTGAAAGAAAAACTCTTGTTCAGATAAATTTGTTTTATACAAACCATCCATATTTTGTGGAGCCAGGTGCCGCAGTACTACAAAAAATCAATACATAGGTATTAAGAGACCAGAAGTCACTGTTGGTGATTGACAAACCTAAGTATAAAGTCCATTAACAGAGGATAAGCTTGGTCAAGCCTCTAAGAACCAAGGCTAAGTTCACACCACGTTTGTGAATTACAGTCGGCGGGGATGTTCGAGACATTATTCAGTTTAACTTACTTTCTCGATGTATGAAACTTTATACCTATACAGTGTCTGCCACTGACTAGCACTGAAAAATATATGCTTGTTTTCTTATTACATACAGGTATATTAATAAATGCAAGCAGTTAGGCTTTTCAGCAGAGTTGAAGCAACTATACCATGAAGTTTCTAGGCCAAACATATGTCAAAAGGACCCTCTTTTGGTATATCTTTGACTAATAAACATCCAGGGACACATAAGAT
This sequence comes from Bufo bufo, assembly GCF_905171765.1. Lineage (NCBI taxonomy): Eukaryota > Metazoa > Chordata > Amphibia > Anura > Bufonidae > Bufo > Bufo bufo. The sequence goes on along the minus strand of NC_053389.1, from coordinate 671,870,030 downwards.
GTAAACATCAAAATTTGACCCCAAATGGGGGTAAACCTAACCTGTATCAAACTGCCAGATACTGATGGTGTGGCCTAAGGCTAGTTTCACAATAGTGGTAAAATCTTTCAGCAGGCTGTTCAGGCAGAGGAACAACCTGCTGAAATTCATCATATCTAGCATCGCAGGATACTGTCTTTCCCTGTTGGAGCTAATTGACTATAATGAAATGGGCATCTGGTCTGTTTCTGGCATTGGTGCCGGGATTCGCCTAGACAAAAAACGCTGCAAGCATCAGTTTTTGTCCTGCTGAATCCTGAAACTTATGATAAGTGAACCAGTTCTTCCTGGAACCCAGTGCTTTCATCTACATAACTCATATTCATTGAGATTCCTATCTCCATACAAACACTAGAATGTATGAGGCTCTCAATAAGGCCGCTGTTAACTTGAGACTTCTGTAGTCTTGTGCATGCGTCAATAATAAGAGTAGCGGCCCACACATTAATGCATTTCATAACTAATCCAAACCCCTATTCGTGGCACTCACAATAATCATTAACAAATAGAGATGGCCTTGCGGTTTGCCCGGAGGTCGTTTCGTGTCGAACTTTGCTCGTTCGCGATTCGCCGAACATGCAAACATATGGCGATATTCGCACGTGCCATTTTCTTTGGGACAGGACAGCCAATTGAGACGTTTCAGCACATGGACTATTAGAGGGGTGCCATATACCTTCTTCCACAAAATACTGATTGAAGGGTGCTATTGCTATATACCTTCTTCCACCAAATACTGATTGAGGGCTGCGATACACCTGCTTCCACAAAATACAGATTGAGAACTGCGATACACCTGCTTCCATAAAATACTGATTGAGGGGTGCCATATACCTGTTTCCGCTAAATACTGTTTGAGGGGTGCTATATATCTTCTTCCACAAAATCCTGAGTGAGGGGTGCTATATACCTGTTTCTGCCAAATACTGATTGAGGGGTGCTATATACCAGTTTCCGCCAAATACTGATTGAAGGCTGCTATATACTAGTGTTGATCACGAATATTCGAATTTCTAATTTTTATCGCGAATATAGGTACTTTGAAAATTTGCGAATATTTCGAATATAGTGATATATATTCGTAATTTCGAATATTCGATTTTTTTTTAAATCAGTACACATGATCCCTCCCTGCTTCTAGCTTGTGGGCCAATGAGAAGGCTGCAGTATATTTGACTTTAGGAGTAGTGTTGTTTGCGAATTTTCGTAATGCAGATTTTTTATTGCGAATTTTTCAACTTACAACTATTAGACGAAGAAGATTATAGCACTGTATTAGCTAAATTGCTCTATATTTCGTATTTTTTTTTCGAATATTCGCTATATTGCTATAACTTTGTTTTTTCGAATATTCGTTATATTCTAAAACAAGAATATATAGCAATATAGCGAATATTCGAAAAAAAACGAATATAGAGCAATTTTGCTAATATAGTGCTATAATCTTCTTTGTCTAATAGTTGTAAGTTGAAAAATTCGCATTACGAAAATTCGCATTACGAAAATTCGCATATTACACGATCATTACCTTGCCGATTTTTCAAGTAAAAAAATCGTAGAATATAACGAATATTCTAATTTGCGAATATTTGACGAATATTCTACAAAATATTCGCGAAATATCGCAAATTCGAATATGACCCCTGCCGCTCATCACTACTATATACCTTCTTCCACAAAATACAGATTGAGGAGTGCTATTGCTATATACCTTCTTCCACTAAATACTGATCGAGGGGTGCAATACAGCTGCTTCCACAAAATACTGATTGAGGGGTGCCATATACCTGTTTCCGCCAAATGCTGATTGAGGGTTGCTATATACTTGTTTCTGCCAAATACTGATAGAGGGGTGCCATATACCTTCTTCCACAAAATACTGATTGAGGGGTGCTATTGCCATATACCTTCTTCCACCAAATACTGATTGAGGGCTGTGAAACACCTGCTTCCACTAAATACTGATTGAGGGGTGCCATATACCTGTTTCCGACAAATACTGATTGAGGGGTGCTATATACCTTCTTCCACAAAATCCTGATTGAGGGCCGCTATATACCTGTTTCCGCCAAATACTGATTGGGGGTTGCTAAATACCAGTTTCCGCCAAATACTGATTGAGGGGTGCTATATACATTCTTCCACAAAATACTTATTGAGGGGTGTCATATACCTTCTTCCATCAAATACTGATTGAGGGCTGCGATACACCTGCTTCCACAAAATACTGATTGAGGGGTGTCATATACCCGTTTCCCCCAAATACTGATTGAGGGGTGCTATATACCTTCTTCCACAAAATCCTGATTCAGGGGTGCTATATACCTGTTTCTGCCAAATACTGATTGAGGGGTGCTAAATACCAGTTTCTGCCAAATACTGATAGAAAATAACATTTTTCTAGGCTTCAGCAGGGCACATTTCTGAGAGTTTTACTTTAAGATGCATAAAATGGCCCCTGATTAAAATGCATATTTTTTTGTGGGAATTTTTGCCAATGATCCCCCTCTGGTATATCACTGTCCATGTTGTGGGACTATTTGTGTACTTCTAGTAAGTGTTTGCTGGCTGCAAATATGACCTGAAGGCTTTTTAGGTTCGCCTGCCATTAAAGTGAATGGAATGCGCGGTTAGCAAACATTTGATCGCGAATACGCGTTTGCGAATCGTCCCAGCTGATGTTCGTGCATCACTATTAACAAATCCCGGTTCGGATTCACTATGTAATACAAATGCATTTGTCGCTATTCACAGGCTTTATAAACACCCAAAGCCCCATGTATTAGAAGATAAGCTCTTATCGGCTACAATAAACTATATGAGAGGTACGGGCACTGCAAGGTAGTAAGAATCTTATTTCATGTTATTTAAGACAAACGCAAGAGCAACTTTTATTTTTTATATATTTTTTATATATTCTTTTCTCATTTTGTGGCAAGGGCCCTGCTGCTAACTACTGTATGTATAACTATTAAATTAATTATTTATATTTATTCTGCATTGTTTGGTCCAATACATCCAGGTGGAGGTGTGCCCAATCATTTTGACTATTTTTACATACAGATGTAGTAGAGTTAACACACATACTTAACATGTGTTATCTAAACTAGTTGTGCTAAGCCGACACCTTCAATTGCTTTTGTTTCGGGATAACATGATGAGTTAAGAAATTTAAGTTAAGAGTTTGAGTGTTAACTCTGCTACATTTGTACTCTGTCTTTTGCTGGCAGTGGGCTGGCCAGCTAGTGGAGCACCCCCTGTGAATCCATAGACCTAGAGGGGTGAGCCGCTGAATAACATTGCTTTACTCTAGTGTGAACCTAGCCTAAGGGTACTTCCACACATAGCTGAAATGCTGCATATTTCCTGTTGTGGATGCTGTTTTGTTTGCTAAATTTTTCAGCATTTTCACCCTGTGGCATTTCTATAAGATGTGAAAATACCAGAAAATTCATATAATTGAAGAATAGCACAAAAACATTGTAAAAGACTTATATGTGCAAAAAAAAAACTAAAAACCTTGGGGTGCCAGGTGCAGTCCAACAATTGGCTGTAAACCACATGCAGTTGCCACAGCTTAGCTGCAACATGTACCCTTAAATCAGATGGTAACGTGCAGTCAAAACCAAGTAGGCAACAATGAGCACAACCACACCCATACCAGTGGTGGATCCAGAGACTGGTCTCGGGAGGGGCACTTCCAGATTGTTTTGTGGCGGCGGACATATGCCAGATGCCTGTCCCGGCAAACTGAGGGACGAACTGAAATGTCCCAGTCCCCATGGCTAGTTAATCACATTACATATAATCTAAGAGCCTATCTGAAGTACTGGTACGGTCTTCTATAAAGATGGCGGTGTGGATACAGAGTATCTGGTAATAGTCTTTGACCACACGGGGCAGTAAATGATTTGTTTTCATTGGGGCCCTCAGATCTGATCAGTTACACACACTGGTCTTCTGCAGGTCTTTCTGGGGGTCAGGCGGCTCAGGGCCAGTCTGATCACACTCTTCACTGAGGAGACAGATCGCAGCATTCCCCCCACACTGCAGAGGTAACACAGGACCCCCACACCTTACCGCAGACTCACACAAAACACCCTGCTGCAGGCGCTAACACACACGCAGGCTCCCGAGGCACAAAGAGAGAGACAGGCAGCGATGTCCCCGTCAGGCTGTCAGTGACAGTGTGAGCAGAAGAAATGCTCTGTCTATAACTAAGGAGTATCAGGGTACATTATACAGGGGGTAATATAACTAAGGAGGGGTATCAGGGTACATTATACAGTGGTAATATAACTGAGGAGGGGTATCTTACCCCCTGTATATATTGTACCCTGATGCCCCTCTGTTATCTAACTGAGGGGTATCAGGCAGGGTACATTATATACAGGGGGTAATATAACTGAGGAGGGGTAGCAGGGTAGGGTACATATGCATTATATACTGTTACTGTGTGTGTATAATCAGTTAATTATACAGAGGTAGTTAGGGTCACGGACTCACGGGTCTCAGCCAGGGCTGTACAAGTTCTTCTTGTATCCTGTAAGGGAGCAGCAGCAGCTGGGCACAAACACTATCACGCCGCCACCCTCACCTCACTAGCACTAGGTGCGGGGGCCGGGCAAGAAGCTCAGGCTCTTCCTTCCAACTGTGCCTCCGGCCGCCCAGATGGGACCACTGGCTGTGTGCGCCTGCACGCACGGCTCTTCTGCCTCCGCCCTCCTATGTGAATTTAGCCGCAGCTCGCAGGACTGTAGTAGGACAGGTATTGTAATTGCGGTGCATCTGCGGCAATTGCCCCGTTGACCCCCCCCCGGATCCGCCACTGACCCAAACCATATATAGAAACTGTATTACGACGATAACTGAAAGCTGCATTAAACAATTGATATGAGGGTGTTTCATGTAGAGGCTGTCACATGGCTGAACCATTGCTATTTTAATGGCCATGCAAAAAGTTAAAGTGGTTATCCTATAACTAATGCATAAAATGATAATCTATTACATAAAGCTGAGTGTATGTGTGTGTGTATGTCCGCTAAAGGAATCTGCACCGTCGCATTTACAATCACAATTGGCACACAGGTACATCAGGTGTCAGGGAAGGTTTTAGAGCAGGTCTCAGCTCTCTAGGGCGTACCGTTCCTGAGATATAAAAAATATATATATATATATGCATTAGCCAATAGAAGCTTGGTCACATGACCCTTATCAGCTAATAGAAGCTCTCAGGTCCTTCAGCCTCCACATACACAGTTTTACTTCAGGTTTCAATAACAACCCAGCCATTTATTTTCACTGCTGTAGATGAGTTTTAAAGGAGATCTGTCACCAGGATAATTGCTATTGAAGTAAAGCCACGGCCTAATACCACTTAGTGCCTTATTTCCAGATGTGCCTTTGTTCCAGCAATAGATGTTTTTATCCTCTGAAAATCCAGTTTATTTGATATGCAAATGAGCCAGTAAGGTGCCCAGATGGGGCGTCACTCTTGCAGGAAGGTGCCCAGACATGCCCCCTGCCACAATGTGTCCAGGGCCGGTGCAAGGATTTTTGCCAACACAAGCTAAGCTACATTTTGGCGCCCCCCATGCAGCTCACCTGGCCCTGGTCCCGTCTGCAGCAGCTGGCTTCTCCTCTGTGTGGTCCTGGTATCTTCTCTCTGCTTCAAACAATCGCTGGTTTGAGGACCGTATTTTTCGCCCTCTAAGACACACCTAGGTTTTACAGGAGGATAATAAGAAAAAAATATCAATCAGACCCCCAATGTTAATCAGACCTCAGATCAGACCCCCCTGTCAGACATCAGCCCCCATCCATCAGCCCCCAATGTCAGCCATCATGCCCCCATGTAAGCCATCATGCCCCCCATGTAAGCCATCATGCCCCCCATGTCAGCCATCAGCCCCCCATGTCAGCCATCACCCCCTCATGTCAGCCATCAGCCCCCCATGTCAGCCATCAGCCCCCATGTCACATTTCTCCCCCTCCATGTTAAATCACCCCCCTATGTCACATCAGCCCTCCATGTCACATTTCTCCCCCTCCATGTCACATTTTTCCACCCTCCCCCAGGGTGCGCCCTAAGGCAGCCGCTTGGTCTGCCTTATGGTAGCACCGGCCCTGAATTTGTCCACCCTCAAAAGACTTTAACCCCCCCCCAGGCCCTGCTAAGCCACGCCCCTGATTCGGTTAGGTCACGCCCCCTACAACTCCTGAGCTGACAGGGATTGAAAAAATGAAGGTAAAAATATACTTTCTGTCAGCTGCAGGGGTGGGAGGAAGGGTGACTTTGTCCCTGCAGCTCACACTGACTTAGGCTGCATTCAGACGTCCGTAGTGCATTGCGGATCCGCAATACACCCAGCCGGCACCCCCATAGAAATGCCTATTCTTGTCCGCAATTGCGAACAAGAATAGGACATGCTCTATTTTTTTCCGGAGCTGCAGAGCGGAAGATCGGGGCCGCGCTCTGGAAATGCAGATGCAGACAGCACATAGAGAATGAATGGGTCTGCACCTGTTCCGCATATTTGCGGAATGGATGCGGACCCATTCTACAGACGTGTGAATGGACCCTTAGAGTGAGCTGTTCAAAGGTACACGCCCCCGATCCGGTTAGGCCACGCCCACGCCCCAGCCAACTGAGATTAAAAAAAAGAAGTTAAAAATCAACTTCTAGGTCCCGCTAAGCGCATATCTGGTTAGGCCACGCCCCATACACCCCTTAGCCGACAGGGATTTTAAAAATTACGGTAAAAATCAACTTCTGTCAGCTGCAGAGGTGGGAGGAAGGGTGATTTTCTCCTTGCAGCTCACACTCAGACAGTACAGTGCTGCTGTCTTAAAGTCTTAGAGTGAGCTGTTCAAAAGGACACGCCCCCTATTCAGTAAAGGGCGGGCCCCTGTGGAGGTCACTGTCAAGGGGGTGATATGCTGTGAAAGTCACTGTTAAAGGGGAAGGCTGCTGTAAAGGTCAAAGTTAAGGGGGTGGTGTGCTGTGGAGGTCCAATTTTAAGGGACGGAGCACTGTGGGGGGTCAGTGTTAAGGGGTGAGGGGCTGTGGAGGTCACTGTTTTGGGTCGGGGTGCTGTAGATGTCACTGTTATAGTGGATAGTGTTGATATCCTTTAACGACACACACAAACATGAAATGAAATAGATGAAATATACCCAAGCAAAGCCGGCTCCTTCAGCTAGTCAGATCATATAGTACATGACAGTCTCTTTCTAACAAAGCTATAACCAGCGCTGTACCTCACATGGATCCAGAGATCTCCACATTTATTTCTCTGCTAGATTCATATCAAGCTAACAGCTCAAGGGGAGTGTCTTTTCTTCTGCAGCTCAGGGGGCGTGTCTCAGCTCTCCCTATCACATCTGAGGAGGAAGTTGAAGGATGAAACTGAGCATGTGCGGCCATCTCAGTGAGCAGGTCAAAGAAATAAGAAAAAGAACAAACAGCAGGTGGCGCTATACAGATACATTTTATTGAATAACTCAATGGCTATGCAAAAATTTTAATTACATGCAATTAAAAAATTATCCAGATCCACGTGCTGGTTTGAAAACTGTAGCATATTTTTTGTGGGACAACCCTTGTAACACTTTATTGTATTATCTTACTGTGTGTATACATGGATTTCAGCCACATCATGGCCAAATTTAATCCATAACTCAGCCATCCCAAGTGCCATAGGACTTTACCCAGAGTTTGTGAAATGGAAAGCAAGTCTTTTTTTTCCAACAATTTACATTTTTAATTTTACCGTACAGATTTTTTTTTAAAGTCATTTGTAGCAGTAATCCTGTAATCGGCCAAAATGATGTATTTTGGTTGGATTAAATTATGCACACTAAATGACAGGTTAAAGTTTCCTCATTATGCAACAAAAGTTTTAGATATATAGTGAAAGCCATCCATAAATTCTCCTAGAAGTGCTATCATTCTACCGAGAGCAATGATGATTTATAAATCAATCAAAGTGCTTGACTGCAAGGAAAGCAAAAAATGTTTTAGGATTCTTCCCAACAAAGAGGCAATGGAATACGTACGAAAAAGGAGCAACTCACAACCTTTCTTAAGGTTTTGATACTTTATTATATGTTACAGTGAAATGGAGTTAAAAGCATTGAACACACATGCTAATACACATTCCCACCAAGTCAGCTTTATAAATGGATCAGTTGAGCATCTGTATTTCAGTAAGTAAAAGCCCTTAGGAGACAATTGCAAGCCTGGCCTGTATCTGAGTGCTATAATGTCAGACACAGAGAACATAGCACAGCATGGTGTCTAGGGACATGGAAAGGCAATCCGGAGGCTGTCCTACTTTCTTGTGCAAAATAGGTCAAAAGAGCTAACATAATCAAATGTTTCTATTGCATGCTAATTAATAAATAGCTCAGCACACCATTGCTGACGTAGAAAAAAATGAAATGTTCTATTATGTTGGAGCACTGCTTTAGTGACATTTTAGTTTGAATAGGAGACATCTCTCTTTCAGATGTAGAGTGGCTTAAGGCTTTGATTCTTTTCCCAATTGTATCTAATGTATCTTAGAGATTAGCTAATCTCTCAAAATTCAAGTTGGGTTTGAACTCAATCGACTAATTTGATTTGGGTCCGAATAAATTGATTTGATTCCCAAAACAAAGGTGTTCCAATTGGCCTGAAAATTAGTGTATGACACTCTGAGTTCTCCTAGGACTATTTTTCTCTCTCTCACTCCCCAAAATCCGTTCCCATCAAACCATCCAAATTCTGATTTTGAAGCAACTCAAATTTTTATAAATTCCAGCTTGCATACAATTTGTTTAGAATCGATTCGCTCATCTCTAATCTTTAATTACATTTTTTTAACCAACTGTTAACACTTTATGTCCTACAAGTGTTTCCTCAGATTCCTCATTGCCATGATCAATATCGAAAGAAAAATCACTGAAAAAGATATAAAAAACATCCTACACAATGTAATAAATGAATATGCAGATGTGCATGGCTACATATATAAAAGAAAAATCACAAAAAATAATGCACTAATACAATAGATGGAAACATTATATACTGTATGGACTAAGCCCACATTCTGATATGATAAAATCTAAGACTCTCAGCCAATATATTTTGATCAAAACAAATCTGTGCCCACCTACCAGCACCATGGTGGTCTCAGTCAGGCAGGACCTACTCTAATCTTATGCCATTGGGCATCTATATTGAAAATCAAAAAATTTGAATATTGTGCAAAGGTAATTTATTTTAGTAATACAATTTAAAAGGTCAAACTAATATATGAGATATACTCATTACATGCAAAGCGAGATATTTCAAGCCTTTATTTGTTATAATTTGGATGATTATGGCTTACAGCTTATGGAACCCCAAAGTCTCAATTTTGAGGTACCCTTTGCTCAGGGGGTATGGATTAATTAGCTGACTAGAGTGTGACACTTTGAGCCTAGAATATTGAACCTTTTCACTAAATTCTAATTCTAAGCTACATTAATGCAATTCCTTTTCATTTGCATTACTGAAATAAATGCACTTTTGCACGATATTCAAATTTTTCGAGTTTTATCTGTAGTGTGCTGATTCTTGTTACCTCTGTGTACATCAATGAACCAATGAGAGGAGGAGCACGCACAGCTATATGTACCACCTAATCAAGGTCGCCTATGGGATAGGCGGGGCAAAAGTGCACAATAATGCTACTCCCAAGATAAAATAGAAGCCCATTCACGCAATGTAATAAATGAATATGCCCATATGCCCAATGGCATAGATAGGTTTAGAGTAGGTCCTGTTTGACTGAGACCACCTTGGCACTGGTAGGTGGGCACAGGTGTGTTCGCATTATTTTTTGCGATTTTTTTTTTTTTATCATCAATGTAGCTATGTATATCCATATATTAATTTTTTTCATTGTGCAGGATGTTTTTCTATCTTTTTCTGTAATTTTTGGTTAGTCTGTACTATACACTTGAAGGAGTGGCACCTTGGAGTCTGAATGCGCATCTACCTTATCTTGGGAGTAGCATTTATGTGCACTTTTGCCTTGCCTATCCCACATGTGACCTTGATTAGGTGGTATAGCTGAGTAGGCTCCTCCTCTCACTGTTTGCTTGGTGCATACAGAGGTAACAAGAAGCACTATATGTGCAAGGTCTGCTCTTCTGAATGTAGATGCCCAATGGGATAGATAGGTTTAGGGAAGTCCTGCCCAACTGAGACCATTTTGACGCTGGTAGGTGGGCACATATGTGTTTTGATCAAAATATATTGGTTGAGAGTCTCAGATTTTATCATATCAGAATGTGTGCTCAGTCTATATATAATGTTTGCATGTGTTAGTGCATTATTTTTTGTGATTTTTCATGATCAATATCTGAATAAGACTCTCTGACTGTTACCAGGGGCGTTGCTAGGGTCTCAAAAGACCAAGCCGCAATGAATATGGCCCAGTTCTCTAAGTCGCCCCCACCCCACCCCACCCCACCCCACACTGCATTTTGCTATACAGCAGCACATACCTGTCACATCCAGTGCCTTCCAGGTAACATCTCCTACAACGTAGATCTTCTCTGTCATCATCTTCTCCATTTGGTCCGTACAACTTCTTTCAGCCGCACCTCGTCTCTGCAGAGTGTGACACACAGACATCTTAGCTTCCTCATATTTCTATCATCATCTCCCAACCTGGAGTACCCACAGTGTTATCCTGCTGCTCGCTGTGCTCCCCAATACCCCAAAATACTATCCTGAAGAAAAATTAGTCCCATATAGATAGTAATAGTGCTCCTCAGAGTCCTACCAATAGTAATTCCCTTCTAGAATGCCCCCATTAGTGATACTGTCCCCTACAGTGCCCCCAACTGTGATAACGCTCCCCTAGAGTGCCCCCATTAGTAGAAGAGCCTTCCAGTATTAAGAATACCCTCACAGAGCCCCCAGTAGAAATAAGGCCCCCCCCTATTGTTCCCCCAGTGGTAATAAAGCTCTCTACAGGTAGATCTAAGGTGGATCTGTAAGTCACTCCTATAGAGCCCTCAGTAGTAATAAGAATGCCTATAATGTCCCCTGAATTTGCAATGCCCACTGTAGTTATATTCCTCCCTCCACCATACAGTTCCATGTAAATAACATCACACCATCTCTCTTGCCCCCTCCAAAATACAGTCCTATGTAAATAGCATCCCTCCCCTCCCTTCAGCCCCTACAACAAGCAGTCCCATGTAAATAACACTATTTCCCTCCCTCCGCCATAGAGTCCCATGTATATAACATCCCACCATCTCTCCAGCCACCTCCAATATACAGTCCTATGTAAATAACATCCCTCTCTATCTACAGCCCCCTCCAAAATACAGTCCCATGTAAATAACATCACCTTCTCCCCAGACGCCTTCAACATACAGACCCAAGTAAATAATATCATCCCCTCTTCATCTGCCTCCAACATGGAATCCCATGTAAACATCACCCCCTCAACATTCAGTCCCATGTAATAACCTAATAACCCCCACCAGCCACCTTCAACATACAATCCTACGTAAATAGCATCGCCCTATCAACATTCAGTCCCATGTAAATAACATCACTCCCTCCATCAGACCTCTGTAACATTCAGTCCCATGTAAATAACATCACTCCCGCCCACAGCCGCCATCAACATACAGTCCCATGTAAATAAAATTACTGCTTCCCCAACCCCCTCCGACATACAGTCCCATGTAAATAACATCACTCCCTCCCACAGCCGCCTTCAACATACAGTCCTATGTAAATAACATCACACTGCCCCAGCCCCCTCCAACATTCAGTTCCATGTAAGTAACATCACTCCCTCCCACAGCTGCCATCAACATACAGTCCCATGTAAATAACATCACTCCCTCCCCCAGGCCCCTACAACATACAGTCCCATGTAAATAACATCACTCCCTACTACAGCCACTATCAACATACAGTCCCATGTAAATAACATAACCCTGCCCCAGCCCCCTCCAACATACAGTCCCATGTAAATAACATAACTCCCTCTTACAGCCACCATCAACATACAGTCTCATGTAAATAACATGAACCCCTCCCCAGCCACCTCCAACACACAGTTCCATGTAAATAACATCCCTCCTTTTAGCCCTAACATTCAGTCCCAGGTAAATAACCACAACTTCAAGCATTGCTCTGCCTCTCCCTTCACTTACCTCTCCTCATGTAGCAGACCTCACTACAGCTTTTTCCCTATGAGTTGTCCTCTTCACTGTGGTCCTCTCCTGCACTGGCCACATGATGGGGACATCATCGCAGGCCCTTCTCAACCACTGCCTGTTTTACTGGTCACATGACCTGTGATGTCACTACAGGTAGAGATGAGTGAATGTTTAAAAAATTTGATTCGCCAGTTCGCTGAATTTTTCTGAAAAAATTCAGTTTGATCCGAATACATTCGCTGCGAATTTTGTTAAAAAACTGCTATTTCCAGGCTGCAGAGAGCCTTTATATTGGTGTAGAACACTGTGCCGTATGACATGCAGATGACAGTCGTCACTCTTAGAATCACTGCACACATCACTTATTAGGGCAGTCTTACAGGTCGATGTTAGCGTCAAGAAGAAGCGCACTCCTTTAACACTTTAGCCAGCTGATTCCACATAGATGTCTATAGAACCTGTTCTATTAAACGCATATACAAGTAGAGCCCGCTGGACAGAGTGGAGAGGGTGTCGGCAGTAAGTTTGTGTTGAAGTCACTGATAAATTTGCCCTTCCTCTGATCCGTCAGAACAATAACCCACAAAAAACGGATCCTGTCTGTTGAGCAACTGACTTCACTCGGTCAGCATTTGCTCAATAATCCATCAGTATTGCTAATGCCAAAAAAAAACAGGAGTGGATCTAAAACAGAGATGACATGTGAATGAAAAATTTGCATGTCTTCTATGTTTTGTACCCACTCCTGCTTTTGGCTACCAAATTCTAAGCCAATTCTGATGGAACCATACAGGCCTTACAGCTGCTACACAGACAGGATCCGTAGTGCGTCTCATTTTTCCTTCCTTCTGACAGATCAAAAGAAAGGTCAAATAAATCATGATGTCAGCCAGGAAAAAAAGGTCAAATATTGTCCGAGTCATGAAGTGGGGAGGGTGGGAACAGCATGATAAGTCCACAGAGTGGACCTATGACAGTCGTGAGCTGGAAGCAGCATGAGGAGACCACAGAGTGGCCCAATGGCAGAGTCTGGAGGTGGAGGCAACAGCAGGAGCAGCACCAGGAGGATACCACAGAGTGGCAAGGTGACATAGTATGGAGATGGCAGTAGCAGCATCAGGATACCACAGAGTTGCAAGGTGACATAGTGTGGAGATGGCAGCAGCAGCATCAGGATACCACAGAGTGGTAAGGTGACATAGTGTGGAGATGGCAGCAGGAGGAAACCACAGAGTAGCAAGTTGACATAGCGTGGAGATGGCAGTAGCATCAAGAGACCACAGAGTGGCATGGTGACATAGTGTGGAGATGGTAGCAGCAGCATCAGGATACCACAGAGTGGTAAGGTGACATAGTGTGGAGATGGCAGCAGCAGCATCAGGATACCACAGAGTTGCAAGGTGACATAGTGTGGAGATGGCAGCAGCAGCATCAGGATACCACAGAGTGGTAAGGTGACATAGTGTGGAGATGGCAGCAGCAGCAGGAGGAAACCACAGAGTAGCAAGTCGACATAGCGTGGAGATGGCAGCAGCATCAAGAGACCACAGAGTGGCAAGGTGACATAGTGTGGAGATGGTAGCAGCAGCGGCAGCAGCAGCATCAGGATACCACAGAGTGGCAAGATGACATAGTGTGGAGATTTGAAACAGAAGAAACGTCCAGCACGTAGTAGGTTAAAACACTGCATCATCTTTATTCCATCGTAGATACAATCAGTATACAAAGCAGTAGTCGTCACCTCCCATCACCTCCCGTCAGACCGGCATGTTTCGAACTGTAAAGGTTCTTAATCATGATCTGTAAATGGCCGGAGCTCGGACAAACTTGTAGACACCATCCTCCAATCAGATGCGAGAAAAAAAAAAAGGGGGGGGAAGGGGAAAAGGAAAACCGCAGGGGATTGGAGGTGTGGAACAAGAGAGTTCAAGCCCGGACAATCCTTTTTCCACACATAGTAAGAATCCCACCCAAACTCGTGTATATATATGAAAAATAGAATATGTATAAACACAGTTATCAATAAGAGAAGTTCATGTCAAATACAGACAAATATTGTATAAAAACACTGTGTAATAAAGAATAATAAACACAGTGCACACGTCTCATTATAATAAGAAGGGAAAAAAAAGGGAAAAAGCAATAGTGCACCTAAAGGAAAAATAGGGGTAAATGAGAATACGTATGCAACGTTAAACTCAGATTAACCCCCATAATTCCGACAATAAAACGGACACAGGCAAATAATACAGCCAAAAACACACATGTCTGAAGAAAAGAATTAATAAAAATGCATGAGTTCCTTTTTAAGGTTAAGACCGTGTGGGACTAAGTCGAAAAATCCAGTACGCTTCCTGTAGTAAAGTCTTATTTTTGATGTCACCCCCTCTGAGATTTAACCTTTTCTATACCGTAAGTGAACAGACCGTCAATATTCCGATTATGAGATTTGATAAAGTGTTGGGCTACATTGGATATATTCACAGCCTGGGGATTTGAAATGTAATTAAGATGTTCTCCAAATCTTGTTTTAAATTGGCGACTAGTACTCCCCACATACAGCAGGTCACATATAGTGCACTTAATAATGTAGACAACACCTGAGGTATTACAATTGATATAATCTTTTTTAGAAAATGTGTCAGTTTGTAGGGAGTTATCAAACTTGGATATTTTTTGTCTTTTTTAAATAGTAAATCCTCCCTATTTTTGGTGACAGCAATATTGTAGGCCCTTTGCAGCATCCAATTTGGATAACCTCTATTACCCAGGTGGTCCCTGATTGTATCGCACTCCGAGGCAAAAGCCGCAGGAGTGCTGCAATTGCGACGGGCACGAATACATTCACCAACAGGGATCGCCCTGATAGTATGCGGATGATGATGACTAGAAGCCTTAAGAATGGTGTTGCCTGACATAGGTTTGCGGAAAGTGTTGGTATTTATAACTAAACCTGAAATACCAGTCAGATTAAGGTCTAGGAAGAAATAGTATGTAGATCAGTATGGTAAGTGAACCGTAAATTATAAGGGTTGTCATTGACATATTTTACGAAGTCTGGTATGGCAGACACATCGGCACACCAGACAAGTAGCAGGTCATCGATGTATCTGCCATACCAGACTACGCACTCTAAAAATGTATTGGCAGAGGAAAAAATAAAACGCTCCTCCCAATAAGCCATAACAAGGTTCGCTAGAGAGGGGGTGTATTTAGCCCCCATTGATACACCTCTTATTTGCAGGTAAAATTTCCTGTCAAACAAAAAATAATTGTGGTTCATAAGAAAAGTGGTAACTTCAGAAACGTAATCAACATATTCTGTTGTATACCCGGTGTATCTATGGAGGTGGTACTCCAAGGCCCGAATTGCCACCCTGTGGGGGATAGAGGGGTATAACGAGACCACATCAAGTCTGAACCACGAATAACCATTTTACCACTCCTTGTTATAGAAAGCTCGCAGTATGTCCGCAGTATCTTTAATAAAACCTGGGAGTCTCCTAACCAAAGGCTGGCAAGGTGGCATAGTGTGGATATGGCAGCAGCAGCAGGAGGATACCACAGAGTGACAAGGTGACATAGTGTGTAGATGGCAGCATCAACATCAAGAGACCACAGAGTGACAAGGTGACATAGTGTGGATATGGCAGCAGCAGCAGGAGGATACTACAGAGTGACATGGTGACAGTGTGGAGATGGCGGCAGCAGCAGCATCAGGAGACCACAGAGTGGCAAGGTGACATAGTGTGGATATGGCAGCAGCAAGAGGATACCACAGAGTGGCAAGGTGACATAGTGTGGAGATGGCAGTAGCAGCAGCAGACCACAGAGTGACAAGGTGAATTAGTGTGGAGATGGCAGCAGCAGCATGAGGAGACCACAGAGTGGAAAGGTGACATAGCGTGGAGACGACAGCAGCAGCAGCAGGAGGAGACCACAGAGTGGCAAGGTGACATAGTATAGAGATTGCAGCAGCATTAGGATAACACAGAGTTGCAAGGTGACATAGTGTGGAGATGGCAGCAGCAGCATCAGGAGACCACAGATTGGCAAGGTGAAATAATGTGGAGATGGCAGTAGCATTAGCAGCATCAGGATGCCACAGAGTGGCATGGTGACATAGTGTGGAGATGGCAGCATCAGCATCAGGATACAGCAGAGTGGCAAGTTGACATAATGTGGAGATGGCAGTAGCATTAGCAGCATCAGGATGCCACAGAGTGGCATGGTGACATAGTGTGGAGATGGCAGCAGCAGCATCAGGATACCACAGAGTGGCAAGGTGACATAGTGTGGAGATGGCAGCAGCAGGAGGATACCCTAGAGTGGCAAAGTGACATAGTGTGGAGATGGCAGTAGTAGCAGGAGAATACCACAGTGTGGCAATGTGACATAGTGTGGAGATAGCAGCAGCAGCTGCATCAGGAGACCACAAAGTGATCCGGTAACAGAGTGGGATGGTGGGTGGCAATACCAGTACCCGCTGACGAAGGTGGGTGAAAGAAGGAGCACTTGGCATCAGATGTGTGGCATCAGGTGGGTTGCAGCATCAGAGTAGTAGCTGAGGCAGGTAGTCAGAAGAAACAGTCTCTTTTATCAAAGTGTTGGTGTGGCACCATGAATAATCTAGTCTAATGCATCAGGAATAGTGTTGAGCGGCAGGGGCAATATTTGATTTCGCAATATTTCGCGAATATATTGTAGAATATTCGTCATATATTCGCAAATTCGCTATCTTCGTACACTAAAATTTGCTTAATACGCATGCGCAAGGAGTGTGGCCTAATTCCGGAACTATTTTCAAACTACCCGAAGTTTGAGAAGATTTGAAAAGATGGTGGGAAGCAATTTTCACGACAGTGAGGAAAAACTAATTATTACTGTAAGAAGTTTGACAATACAGCAGTGTATTTGATTACATTTCACATGCATGTCAGAACAAACGCTTTATATGCAGATAGAGTGTTAAAAAAAAAATTGTGATTGCGAAAATTGCCACTTATGATCCAAATTTATTTTTCGCAATACATATAACCACTTTTTATCAGATCTAAGTAGATATTACTGATTGGTGCACTAAGTATTGTTGTGACATCACAGCACTATGTCTGTAACATGTACTTTATGTATGGAAAGCAGAGAAATATCTCTCACATGCACATTGCACATCCATTTTCCTGCCGCACACTATATACCCCCCACATACACACAAACACAGTCTATAGATTAGAGTTTGTGTCCTGTTGGTTAGGACTCAGGAGAAGCTTTCTTTTTCTTACCGCCAGTATTTGCTGGTTCATTTAGAGTTACCCAGGGTGCACCACGGGTAGGCGAACCAGCTGTACACCCCATACCGTACCGTCACTTCCCGAGACAGGTACACTCTGCTCAGCTGGCCAATATCCGATTGGGAAAAAGAAAGAAAAAGAGGGAAGTTTATTCAACCACTCAAGGATTTGGAACAAACCCCAGAGTGTGTGAAAGTAGGCGCCGACAGTGGTGGTATAGTAGGTCTGAGTAACGCAAGGATGGCAGCTATAGAAGTGTCCAGTGAAGGCACTCTATGTAAAAATGAGATACCCAAAGGGGGAGGTCGATTGAAAGGAATTCAAAAGACCAAGGGAGATGGAGAAACGTATGGAAGCGCCAAACCAAGCTGGAGTGGGTAGAAAATGTAGTATCTTGGTGGTACTGTAGTACCCAATATAAAGTAAAATACGTTGAAATAAAGTATAGTAAAATCAGAGAAAAATCTGAGAAAAATAATGATAATAATAATGATAAAAGTGCACGGTAGATTAAAAAGTACAAGGTAACTGATAGATAGATTGGGTTAAATTCCTGCTGCTGTGTTGGCAGGAGATTAAAAACAGAGGTTAAAAACATTAAATAAAATGGATGGGAAACATCCAGTAGGCACTTACTTCACTGGGGGGTCGTCGGCAGGATAAGCATATAACACCTGTGAAGGTTCCCCCCTGGCCAGGATCGTGTGTAGAGTCTCAGTGAATGATGGCAGCGAGGTACAGCGCTTCTGATCAAATCACCTTTATTGTATAATATATAATATATGGCTCAACGCTTAATTGCTCAGACCCCACACACATACAATCGCAATACAATCCGATCTTATAACGGTAACATTAAATCTAATATTTCCCCTTCGAAGACAAAATACTTTTTGATGTTTTGCTAAGGACATTATTTAGAATACTTATATTTAAAAAAAAAAAGGGGATTACCGTATATGCTTGCATCTTTATCCTGCAGCGCATGTTGGAGCGGGGATATGACCGGACCCAGGTCCATGCTGAGAAGCAGGCCATTGTGAGTGAGATCCTTTACGAGGTCCAGAGGAAGTTTATGGGCAATCGAAAAAATGGTCCGATTTGAAGCATCGGAACTTGAATCGGATAAAAGAGATCTGTGACAGAAAATGTCCAGGTACAATGCTTACATTACTTTTGTATCTCTCTCCAACACTCTGTAATGTACACTCACCTAAAGAATTATTAGGAACACCATACTAATACGGTGCTGGACCCCCTTTTGCCTTCAGAACTGCCTTAATTCTACGTGGCATTGATTCCACAAGGTGCTCATAGCATTCTTTAGAAATGTTGGCCCATATTGATAGGATAGCATCTTGCAGTTGATAGAGATTTGAGGGATGCACAACCAAGGCACGAAGCTCCCGTTCCACCACATCCCAAAGATGCTCTATTGGGTTGAGATCTGGTGACTGTGGGGGCCACTTTAGTACAGTGAACTCATTGTCATGTTCAAGAAACCAATTTGAAATGATTCGAGCTTTGTGACATCGTGCATTATCCTGCTGGAAGTAGCCATCAGAGGATGGGTACATGGTGGTCATGAAGGGATGAACATGGTCAGAAACAATGCTCAGGTAGCCCTGTGGCATTTAAACGATGCCCAATTGGCACTAAGGGGCCTAAAGTGTGCCCAGAAAACATCCCCCACACCATTACACCACCACCACCAGCCTGCACAGTGGTAACAAGGCATGATGGATACATGTTCTCATTCTGTTTACGCCAAATTTGGACTCTACCATTTGAATGTCTCAACAGAAATCGAGACTCATCAGACCAGGCAACATTTTTCCAGTCTTCAACAGTCCAATTTTGGTGAGCTCGTGCAAATTGTAGCCTCTTTTTCCTATTTGTAGTGGAGATGAGTGGTACCCGGTGGGGTCTTCTGCTGTTGTAGCCCATCCGCCTCAAGGTTGTGCGTGTTGTGGCTTCACAAATGCTTTGCTGCATACCTCGGTTGTAACGAGTGGTTATTTCAGTCAACGTTGCTCTTCTATCAGCTTGAATCAGTCGGCCCATTCTCCTCTGACCTCTAGCATCCACAAGGCATTTTTGCCCACAGGACTGCCGCATACTGGATGTTTTTCCCTTTTCACACCATTCTTTGTAAACCCTAGAAATGGTTGTGCGTGAAAATCCCAGTAATTGAGCATATTGTGAAATACTCAGACCGGCCAGTCTGGCACCAACAACCATTCCACGCTCAAAATTGCTTAAATCACCTTTCTTTCCCATTCTGACATTCAGTTTGAAGTTCAGGAGATTGTCTTGACCAGGACCACCCCCCTAAATGCATTGAAGCAACTGCCATGTTATTGGTTGACTAGATAATTTCATTAATGAGAAATAGAACAGGTGTTCCTAATAATTCTTTAGGTGAGTGTATATATACGATTATGAAAATAAGTATTTCATCCCTTTACACAGTGGCGTAGCTACCAGGGAAACAACTGCTTCAGGGCCCCAGCTCAGAAGGGGCCCGGGAGCACAGGGCTGGTGACAAACAGTAGGCAAATGACAGCAGCATTATTAAGTTTATTTTGCAAGGCTGCCTCCTCTCCCTGGTCTGTGTGGCGATCTCAGCCCCAGCTGTGCTCCTAGCAGATCTATTCCCCATTGCTGAGAGGATTAATGGCACTGCACATGGAACCAGCCAGAAGCAGTGCTGGAGATGGCACCACCAGGAACATCTCAGCAATGTAAGGGACCGCCCCCTTAGCAAGGAGCAGGCTAACCAAAGACAAATGATTACTTATTAACTGGTGTGACATGTAGCAAATCAGCTGGTTACATCATACATACATCTCTACCTCGACATGAGTAAATATATATACAGTACAGACCAAAAGTTTGGACACACCTTCTCATTCAAAGAGTTTTCTTTATTTTCATGACTATGAAAATTGTAGATTCACACTGAAGGCATCAAAACTATGAATTAACACATGTGGAATTATATACATAACAAACAAGTGTGAAACAACTGAAAATATGTCATATTCTAGGTTCTTCAAAGTATCCACCTTTTGCTTTGATTACTGCTTTGCACACTCTTGGCATTCTCTTGATGAGCTTCAAGAGGTAGTCCCCTGAAATGGTTTTCACTTCACAGGTGTGCCATGTCTGGTTTAATAAGTGGGATTTCTTGCCTTATAAATGGGGTTGGAACCATCAGTGACGTTGAGGAGAAGTCAGGTGGATACACAGCTGATAGTCCTACTGAATAGACTGTTAGAATTTGTATTATGGCAAGAAAAAAGCAGCTAAGTAAAGAAAAACGAGTGGCCATCAGTACTTTAAGAAATGAAGGTCAGTCAGTCAGCCGAAAAATTGGGAAAACTTTGAAAGTAAGGGCTATTTGACCATGAAGGAGAGTGATGGGGTGCTGCGTCAGATGACCTGGCCTCTACAGTCACCGGACCTGAACCCAATCGAGATGGTTTGGGGTGAGCTGGACCGCAGAGTGAAGGCAAAAGGGCCAACAAGTGCTAAGCATCTCTGGGAACTCCTTCAAGATTGTTGGAAGACCATTTCAGGGGACTACCTCTTGAAG
The DNA here is from genome assembly GCF_905171765.1 of Bufo bufo. NCBI lineage: Eukaryota > Metazoa > Chordata > Amphibia > Anura > Bufonidae > Bufo > Bufo bufo. The sequence continues at coordinate 671,848,883 of NC_053389.1, read as the reverse complement.
CTCATCAAGAGAATGCCAAGAGTGTGCAAAGCAGTAATCAAAGCAAAAGGTTGCTACTTTGAAGAAACTAGAATATGACATATTTTCAGTTGTTTCACACTTGTTTGTTATGTATATAATTCCATATGTGTTAATTCATAGTTTTGATGCTTTCATAGTCATGAAAATAAAGAAAACTCTTTGAATGAGAAGGTGTGTCCAAACTTTTGGTCTGTACTGTATATATATATATTTATACACACAGCGAGGTACAAATGTATGATTTAACCAGCTGATTTCGTGCATTTTACACACACAGAAATATATATATATATACAGTTGCAAGAAAAAGAATGTAAACCATTTTGAATGATATGGATTTCTGCACAAATTGGTCATAAAATGTGATCTGATCTTCATCTTAGTCACAATAGACAATCACAGTCTGCTTAAACTAATAACACACAAAGAATTAAATGTTACCATGTCTTTATTGAACAAACCATGTAAACATTCACAGTGCAGGTGGAAAAAGTATGTGAACCCATGGATTTAATAACTGTTGAACCTCCTTTGGCAGCAATAACTTTAACCAAACTAGACTAATGACATCTCCAAGAGCTAATTGGAGTGAGGTGTCAGCCAACTGGAGTCCAATCAATGAGATGAGATTAGAGGTGTTGGTTACAGCTGCAGTGCCCTATAAAAAACACACACCAGTTCTGGGTTTGCTTTTCACAAGAAGCATTGCCTGATGTGAATGATGCCTCGCACAAAAGAGCTCTCAGAAGACCTATGGTTAAGAATTGTTGACTTGCATAAAGCTAGAAAGGGTTATAAAAGTATCTCCAAAAGCCTTGCTGTTCATCAGTCCACGGTAAGACAAATTGTCTATAAATGGAGAAAGTTCAGCACTGCTGCTACTCTCCCTAGGAGTGGCCGTCCTGTAAAGATGACTGCAAGAGCACAGCGCAGACTGCTCAATGAGGTGAAGAAGAATCCTAGAGTGTCAGCTAAAGACTTACAAAAGTCTCTGGCATATGCTTACATCCCTGTTAGCGAATCTACGATACGTAAAACACTAAACAAGAATGGATTTCACGGGAGGATACCACAGAGGAAGCCACTGCTGTCCAAAAAAAACATTGCTGCACGTTTACAGTTTGCACAAGAGCACCTGGATGTTCCACAGCAGTACTGGCAAAATATTCTGTGGACAGATGAAACCAAAGTTGAGTTGTTTGGAAGAAACACACAACACTATGTGTGGAGAAAAAGAGGCACAGCACACCAACATCAAAACCTCATCCCAACTGTGAAGTATGGTGGTTGGGGCATCATGGTTTGGGGCTGCTCTGCTGCGTCAGGGCCTGGACGAATTGCTATCATCGACGGAATGAATTCCTAAGTTTATCAAGAAATTTTGCAGGAGAACTTAAGGCCATCTGTCCACTAGCAGAAGCTCAACAGAAGATGGGTGTTGCAACAGGATAACAACCCAAAGCATAGAAGTAAATCAACAACAGAATGGCTTAAACAGAAGAAAATACGCCTTCTGGAGTGGCCCAGTCCTGAGTCCTGACCTCAACCCAATTGAGATGCTGTGGCATGACCTCAAGAAAGCGATTCACACCAGACATCCCAAGAATATTGCTGAACTGAAACAGTTCTGTAAAGAGGAATGGTCAAGAATTACTCCTGACCGTTGTGCACGTCTGATCTGCAACTACAGGAAGCGTTTGGTTAAAGTTATTGCTGCCAAAGGAGGTTCAACAGTTATTAAATCCAAGGGTTCACATACTTTTTCCACCTGCACTATGAATGTTTACATGGTGTGTTCAATAAAAACATGGTAACATTTAATTCTTTGTGTGTTATTAATTTAAGCAGACTGTGATTGTCTATTGTTGTGACTTAGATGAAGATCAGATCACATTTTATGACCAATTTGTGCTGAAATCCATATCATTCCAAAGGGTTCACATACTTTTTCTTGCAACTGTATATAATATATATATATGTGTGTGTGTGTGTGTATATATATACATAAACTGCAATCATCATTCTGTATTCCAGTAAAAGGCCCCGTACATCATTACATTAGATACATCACACACTTAACTCCTTAACGCCCGATGATGTTCATGTACATCAGATCTGGACGTGACTTAAATCCCAGTGACGTGACTTAAATCCCAGTGACGTAAATTACTGTGGAGTGATCAGGCGGGTGCAGGAGCTGCGCTCGCCCGATCGGGGGCAGCGGTCCAGCAATCACTGATAGTCGGACCACTGCTGTATGTGCCTGCATCGGTGAAATCACGGATGCCGGTGCATTAACCCCTGCACGGCCACAGTCAGTGCTGACCACGGCACGTGCCACCTTGCAACATGTGCAGTGTGTCCATCGGGTCCCCGCACTGCTGTGACGGGGACTAGATGGCAGGGAAGGTAGCCCGATGCCTTCCTTAGGCATCATGGCTGCCTTCCGGGAGGGCCTATGAGATCCAGCCCCTTGTATTACACTGGTAATACACGTACAGCCAATGCATTACAATACAGAAAGGGGATCAGACACCCAAAAGTTGAAGTCCCAGAAGGGGGACAAAAAAAATAAGCTGAAAAAAACTGTAAAAAAATTAAAGGTTTCCCAAAAAAATATAAAAAAATTCAATTAGAAAAATAAAGCATCCTTTTCTCAAAATAAAGTTAAATAAAAATTTGAAAAAATAAGGAAAAAGAGAAAATTAGACATTATGTATCACCGCATCCCTTTCGAACAGCTCTATAAAAATATCACACGACCTAACCTCAGATGAACACCGTTAAAAAATAATAAAATAAAAACTGTGTTAAATAAACAATTTTTTTTTGGCACATTACATCACTAAAAGTGCAGCACCAAGCGATCAAAAAGGTGTATGACCCCCAAAATAGTACCAATCTAACCATCAACACAAAACGCAAAAAATGAGCCCCTACCTAAGACAATTGACCAAAAAATAAAACAAATATGGCTCTCAGAATATGGAGACACTAAAACAATATTTGTTTCAGTTCCAAAATGCTACTACTGTCTAATATTAAAATCCAAAAAAGAAAGTATACATATTAGGTATCACCACGTCAGTAATAACCTGCTGTATAAAAATATTACATGACCTAACCCCTATGGTGAACACCGTAAAAAAAAAAATTCTAAACGGTGTAAAAAAAGTAATTTTTTGTCACCTTACATCACAAAAAGTGTGATTCTAAGTAATCAAATTTTTGGTAATTTTGGTATTTTTTTAAATATAAAAATTAAATTTTGAGAATAATTTTTACCATTGTCATGAAATACTATATGTGACGAGAAAACAATTTCAGGATGGCCCGGATAAGTAAAAGCGTTTTAAAGTTACTACCACATATGTAAAGTGTCAAATGTCAGATTTGCGAAAAATGGCCTGGTCATTAAGGGGTGAATTTGCATATGTTTTGAGTTCTAAGTTGTTTGTCTAAATTCTGAACATTGTGTGATTACAGGGGTTCCACTTCCCTCAGTGCGTAGCAGGTCTTCGACGAGATGGAGGTAGTGGTGGTGTCCGGCAAGGAGGAGGAGGTAGACCAGGCTGGATTCTCCCAGCAAGAGCCAGAGGCACCACCAACACCACCTGAAGTGGTTGAGGAGGTTGTGGGGGAAGAGTCTGGTCCCTCACAGAAGCCAGATTCCACACACCCAGCTCCTGATGAGGAGGAGGATGAAGTTGTGACCAGCCACCACCAGGAGGGTAAATATGTTCACACAGCAATATCATTCGGTATCCATGCATCTTAATCTGAATTGCACTTAAATAAAAAATAATAATTCTATCCTAACAGTACTAATTCAATTGCAAAAAAAAATGGCCCAGCATGCAGGACATACGCAGGCAGTTGCAGAACATGCAAAGGCAGCTGCGAAAGATAAGGTGCAGCATGAAAAAAAAAAAAGAAGGAAATGTCAGACCTCAATGTAATGTTGAAAAAGTTTCCTTGGAGGCCTGTTTGTAAATAGATATTGTTTTCCTGCTAGAATGTGTGGTTATGTTTTTTAATATTGTTATGTTTTCATGTAATTTAAACCGATAAGGTTGCAGTAAGGACCCTTTAGTCCTGGGTAAAACTTATCAGGATCAGGACAGGCAGCAGCAGCTAAATGGTAACGTGGTAGTATAGGGCCTACACATAGCTCCACCACACTCATCAGGATAAACATAAGCAGGTAAATGGTAAAGGTGTAGTATAAGGCCTCTACATAGCTAGGCCAAACACATCAGGACAGACAGCAGTAGGTAAATGGTAATGGTGTATTAAAAGGGCCTACACATAGCAGGGCAAAACTCAGTCCGAACAGACAGGAGTCTGTTCTTTGTAGGATGAATATGTTCCCACAAATGGCCCCCACCAGATCGGGGCAACCCTAAAAATAAACGTATATACCTCTGACAGCAGCATGTTTTTGTTGGCAGCAGGAATGTGTTCCCATGCATACAAATTTCTAAATATTCCTTTGGCAATTTTTATTTTAAAGCATTTTTCAGATTGTAAAGCCCACAAGAAATAATAATAATAATAGAAATAATAATAATAATATATATATATATATATATATATATATATATACATACAGTACAGACCAAAAGTTTGGACACACCTTCTCATTCAAAGAGTTTTCTTTGACTCCCAACCCCATTTATAAGGCAAGAAATCCCACTTATTAAACCTAACAGGGCACACCTGTGAAGTGAAAACCATTTCAGGGGACTACCACTTGAAGCTCATCAAGAGAATGCCAAGTGTGTGCAAAGCAGTAATCAAAGCAAAAAGTGGCTACATTGAAGAACCTAGAATGTGACATATTTTCAGTTGTTTCACACTTGTTTGTTATGTATATAATTCCACATGTGTTAATTCATAGTTTTGACTATGAAGGCATCAAAACTATGAATTAACACATGTGGAATTATATACATAACAAACAAGTGTGAAACAACTGAAAATATGTCACATTCTAGGTTCTTCAATGTAGCCACCTTTTGCTTTGATTACTGCTTTGCACACTCTTGGCATTCTCTTGATGAGCTTCAAGAGGTAGTCCCCTGAAATGGTTTTCACTTCACAGGTGTGCCCTGTTAGGTTTAATAAGTGGGATTTCTTGCCTTATAAATGGGGTTAGGACCATCAGTTGCGTTGAGGAGAAGTCAGGTGGATACACAGCTGATAGTCCTACTGAATAGACTGTTTGAATTTGTATTATGGCAAGAAAAAAGCAGCTAAGTAAAGAAAAATGAGTGGCCATCATTACTTTAAGAAATTAAGGTCAGTCAGTCAGCCGAAAAATTGGGAAAACTTTGAAAGTAAGGGCTATTTGACCATGAAGGAGAGTGATGGGGTGCTGTGCCAGATGACCTGGCCTCCACAGTCACCGGACCTGAACCCAATCGAGATGGTTTGGGGTGAGCTGGACCGCAGAGTGAAGGCAAAAGGGCCAACAAGTGCTAAGCATCTCTGGGAACTCCTTCAAGACTGTTGGAAGACCATTTCAGGGGACTACCTCTTGAAGCTCATCAAGAGAATGCCAAGAGTGTGCAAAGCAGTAATCAAAGCAAAAGGTGGCTACTTTGAAGAACCTAGAATATGACATATTTTCAGTTGTTTCACACTTGTTTGTTATGTATATAATTCCACATATGTTAATTCATAGTTTTGATGCCTTCATAGTCATGAAAATAAAGAAAACTTTTTGAATGAGAAGGTGTGTCCAAACTTTTTGTCTGTACTGTATATATATGTGTATATATATGTGTATATATACAGTATATGTATGTATGTATATATATATATATATATATATATATATAAACATACCACAGCACAGCCTTAAGAAAATGTGCGTTTATTCAACCAAAAGCGACGTTGCAGTCCACACAATGGGACCTTTCTCAAGCAGTGACAAAAGTGAATAGTGCCAAGTACAAATACAAACTTGATTATTTAATGAAAACTATTAATAATAGAATTTGATTTAATGTGTTAGATTCGTATTGTGTCTAAAATGTAAAAATAATGTAAAAAAAAAAGCAATACTATACTAGTATCCATACTGTGGAGGGATTAATAACTTCCATTAACATATGTGAATTCATATTATCTGCTTAATTCATCAAATTACAATATAAAAAAAAATATCAAAAAGCAAATTTGTCACTAAAATATCAGGTGTACTGATTAAAAACATAATGGAGGGGGCCAAGAACTAACCAGCATGGATCCAATATAGCGCCCCGTTTGGTTAACTGCGCATGTTGGCGCATTGCTTCCGCATTACATAAAGAAAAATGTGATGCAATAATGTGATCTCATCGAAGGAGGAACACACACAGGTCGCGAGTGTCCATAGACAAGGCGTTCACATGATAACAGATCACATGTTCGCACCAGAAAGTGAATGCAACCGGAGCCACAAATGTATCCAGTCTATGCGGTCACATGATAGAATAACTCCCAAAATGTTGACATGGCTGCAAGAATATTATATATACCACATTTAATATTGTAAAGTGAAATGCTTTGATTCTATAAAAATCGCATATGCACATTATCATTACATAGTTGTCAAGAAGTAACATCAAATAAAAATGTATATATAGATATATACATGTGGCAATAACTCTCCATTCCCAAAGCAGGATTACCACATGGATGAGTATAATGCCAGTAACACCCAACCATGTGGAGAGGTCAACATGGAAGTCAGACATCCTGTTCAGGACGACAGACAACACCATGTTTGAACCTATATCCTGATTAAAACAAACCAGAAAATAATAAAATAATAAAATTTAATTAGGGTCCTCAATCAGTCCTGTACAATGTTAACTTGGCAAGACCTTTTGACAAGGGAAGCCCATATGAATCCCCACCTAATTTTTGTAAGAACCACATCTAGGGGTTTTGCAAGTAAAGCAAAATTATAACATATAAAATAAATGTAAAAAACTTTTTGGGGTGAATAGCATAACAACGCGTGATTATATTTTATTCAAACAAATCTTAATGGATGAATATATACAGTACAGACCAAAAGTTTGGACACACCTTCTCATTCAAAGAGTTTTCTTTATTTTCATGACTATGAAATTTGTAGATTCACACTGAAGGCATCAAAACTATGAATTAACACATGTGGAATTATATACATAACAAACAAGTGTGAAACAACTGAAAATATGTCATATTCTAGTTTCTTCAAAGTAGCCACCTTTTGCTTTGATTACTGCTTTGCACACTCTTGGCATTCTCTTGATGAGCTTCAAGAGGTAGTCCCCTAAAATGGTCTTCCAACAGTCTTGAAGGAGTTCCCAGGAATTTATGGGTGATTTGAGTGTTCCTTGCCAGATGCAGAAAATATAATTAATGTATCATTTCCATGTGATAACATGGTTGCAGAAAGATGGATTTGTGTATAGATATGTATTTTCAAAGTGATCCATGTAGCAATTTGCATAAGGGGAGGGGGTCACATTAGACCCCATATCAGTTTCCTGTCTCTGTATGTAGAAGTTGTCTTGGAAGAGAAAAAAGTTATTGGATAATACGAGTTCAAGTAGTTCCAGGCCGAGGTTGATCACCTGTGTATGCATGTCAGTGGAGTGTTGTAACCTATTTACTGCTTGAATGCCCTTGTGATGTTGTATTGAGGTGTAGAGACTTGTGACGTCCCTAGTCACCAGAATGGCTTCTGGTGGTAGATGTTGTAGATTATTACTGATTGTCAAAAATGCTGTTGTATCTAGCAAGAATGATTTGGTTTCTTTAATCAGTGGTGTTAGGATTTTCTAAAAAAAAATGGATAATGGTGAAAAAATTGAATTTGTGGAGGCCACTATGGGACGTCCAGGGGGATTTTCTGTATCTTTTTTATGATGTTTCTTTAAGTTTTTATGTGATTTTGGTACCACATAAAAAACAGGTGTAATCGGGTTTGAATTGGTTAGAAAATTAACAGTAGCATCATCAATTATCCCTTTGGATTTGTAGTGTTGCAGAGGCAAAAAAATATACAATGCAACAGCACTCTACAATAATGTCAAATTAATAGAAAGTATACTGGTGCAAATGCTACGTTAATAGATTTGAGATGCTTGGCAAATATATTTTGTACAAAATTATTTGGGCTCGTCTGCCCAACATCAAGGCGATCTCAGTAAGACGGGAACTTAACACTAAATACCACATTAACTGGTGTCATGCTGGCCTCCGTTACATACAGGGAATGCAGGTTCCACATGGCAGACGGGCCCAAATAATTTTGTACATTGCGCATTGTGCATTCAAGTATTTGCATATTATATTGTGCATTCAAGTATTTCCTCCATACAGGCCGTGCATCATTACAACACTGCCTGCTTGTCGCAGCTCTCACAATAATAAACTTAGCGCTGCAACAGCGAACTCCCTCCCTCTTAGTTACAACATTTCTTCCCTCTCACTTCAGTTCTCTTTTTTTTTTTATTTCACGTGCGTTCCACAGGCCCTAACTTCTGGACCTGGTGGAACGCATACACAGGCGCACTGGAAACGGGGAGAGGTACTTCCCTCCCTTTCCCTACATAAACAGGCAAGCGTTCTACCACTGTTAGACGCTTCTCCTGTACATATGTGACTTCACATAATTAAGCCTGTACTGCATCCTTCTACCTCATCTTGTTTTACTCCATGACTGCGGCATAGGTAAACTCCAAATATAATCAGGCAGGGATTACTATAAAATGCGCTTTACAATTTTTTCAACACTGTGTATTTCTTCCTTATAGTATGTACAGGATGTAAAGGATCCTGTGTTTTGAGTATCCATATGACCTCTTTCACATAGTCAGAATTTGTCAGCCAAAACACAGGAGTGGGTCCAAAACACAGATGAGATTCCAATAATTCCATTACATTTTATCTCTGTTTTGGACCTACATAGTTTTTGGCTTACACATACTGATTAAATACTAATGCAAAACACTGACCAAAGACTGACCATCTGAAAGAGGCTTTATGGATGCTCAAAATACAGGTTTCTTTCTTTTGTTTTTAGTTTTCTGTTCTTATGGCGAATCACAAGAACAGAAAAATAAACAGTGATGTTAACACCACATTACTGCCACTTCTGCTGCCCGCCCAGTTTGTCATGGGACTACTACTGTCACTGTCTCTGCCACGTTCCCCACCATGTCATGGGGCTACTACTGCTGCGGCTGCCAACATCGTCCCCATTCTGTCATAGGACCTCTGCTGCCACCACCATCCCCGCTCTGTCATGGGGTCACTACTGCTGCTGCCACCATCGCTACTCTGTCATGGGGCCACTTTTGTCACTTTGACTGGCACTGATAATTTGCAGAATGGAACGGGCGCTGGCAATTTAAATGCCTATTCTTGTCCGCAAAGCGCAGACAAGAATAGGACATGTTATATTTTTTTAGCGGGGCCGCGTAACGGAGCCACGGATGCGGACAGCACACGGAGTGCTGTCCGCATCTTTTGCGGCCCCATTGAAGTGAATGGGTCCGCATCTGAGCCGCCAAAACGGCGGCTCGGATGCGGACCCAAACAATGGTCGTGTGCATGAGGCCTAATACTGACGAGCAGTGATTCGACAGGCTAACAGAAGGGATTAAAAAGCATGTGTTTGTACGGCCACAACTTGCAGTAATAGAACTTTTTTTTTCTCCACTACATTATTGGCGCTGCCTCCATTTCTTTATTTTGTTCCACTAAGGAGCCATTTGGACACAGCTCTTGCAGGGGCGTGCACCTTTTTTTTTTTTTGCTTTACTAAAAGGTGCTGTATGCTTTTCTTTTTGCTTAACAGGAGGGATTAGCTATGAATCTTGGTGCACACTGTTATTGCCACTGCTGCAAATTACTTGAATCTGGGTGCACTGTACAGTTAATTCAATGGTGATAAATTAGACCTCATGTTTTTCTGGACCTGATGCACAGTAATTCGACAGTTAACAGAAGGGATTAGCTATGAATCGTGGTGCACTGCACAGTGATAAAGACGGCGATAAATTACACTTGCCTGTAATACTGATGACACAGTACCTACAAAACGGTTTAACGGTTTAACACTCTCCCTGTAGTCTCCCTGCACTCTACCTGCCGTTTTAATTTCCAAGCCTTCACACTGAGATTGGGCCAACAAGTTTGATGAATAGGAGTAAGCAGAGGGGCCTGGGTATACCAGATGTATCGCTATTCTTGACAAAATGATTAGTAACAAATCGAATTTCTTGACAAATTCTGAATCAAATTTTTCAAAACTTCACTCATCTCTAATTATTACATATCAGAAACTAAAATTATTTGTGTGCTATAATGTTTAATTTTCTCTATAAAACTGAAATCAGTTACTCCTAGAGAACAACATAGACCAAATCTTGCTTTGAAGAAAATCAAACATAAAATTATTTTATAGGTGTTTGTAGCTTGAGGTCTGCTTTGAATTCCAGCCTCAGCAGAGGAGAAGCGATGGACAATGAGTTCTTTTCATTAAAAACCGTTTAGCACAGTCTAGCTTATTTCCTTCCTGCACAGGCCTTCAAAATCAGTTTAATAAAATATTTGTTTCTTGAAGCTGGCTACTTGCCCTCTTTTGCTTATTTTTGCTCTAACTTCATTTATACAGGGATGAAAATAGAACACTTGTGTAAATGAAAAAAAAAAAAAAGAAATGCCCTAAATGTTATTCACATAGTCCTGTTTTAGATCCCAGTCCAGGACCTCGATTTAATATGACATAATTTTTTTTTACACTGCTAGATTGTCAAGGAAATTATTGGGGATATCGTTCCTGATAATCTGCCAGTGTGAAAAGTGGCGGCAATGACCCGATGAACAAGCAAACAGTCATTCATTGGGTGATCCTAACGTTCTGCTGGTAAGGAAAATCATTATTCCTATGCAGCAGATCGTTCTGTCAAAACAATGATCGGCTGTGCAGGAATAATGATTCTCTATGAGGACATGCAATCACTACATCGATCGTTTGTCCCAATACTGCGGAGGTAATTCCCTCATCTCCACTGATGATCTGACAGATATCTGTAGTGTCTGCTTTTTTCCCAATAATCTGCCAGATCATCTGCACATGTAAAAGGATCCTTAGTGTCAAATTCACATACCTTATCACATAGGAAATGGTGCTCTAGGTATAGGCTTCAGAATGCAACATCTGTTGCCCTCCTCAGCAACAATCCCTAGTGTTTTCGTTTAAAGTACATCGTCCATTTTTTTATTTCATACATGTGCATTTCTGACCATCTGGACACTCTGCCACAAATCTGTAGTAGGGTGTGCTTACTACTACTCTCCAGCTTCATCCTTGACCTTTCCAGTATGCTTAAAGATAACTTTCTTGAATCAGATTCTTCTCTCTAGAGGGTAGCACTGATTGGTTTCAGTAGGTACCTGTTGTATAGTGACAGGTACTCAAAAACAGTCTATTCCTGAACTACATAGATTATTTCCTCACCCTCGTACAAGAGGGCGATTGTAACCCAGCACCTACGGCATTCTCGCCAACTCAGACACAGTCCACTGTACAATGAATTTGAAGGTAGGGTTTTTCAGTAAAGATTGCAAATTTGCAAATGAACTTTCCTTTGCCTGGTTGAATGTAATGGACATAAGTTATTTTTTAACCATACTGTATATGTGACCCCAATAGGTGCCACATGCCTGAAGTCTTAGAAATTAATTGTTGCATACATTTTGAAAAAGACAAGTTATTTAATAATATCACAGCCATGATATCATACAACCTTAACAAAAAAATCTGAGCTCCTCTAGGTACAAATTATATTCTTAGCTCTGCTAAGAGAAAAAAATGAGTTTTCTACATCACACAATCCCTTTAAATACAGTCCTGATCAAAAGTTTAAGTCCACTTGAAAAATGGCAAAAAATCATATTTTACATTGTTGGATCTTAACAAGGTTCCAAGTAGAGCTTTAACATGCAACAAGAAAAAATGAGAGTGAGACAAAACATTTTTTGAGCATTCAATTAATTGAAAATAACGATTAAACTGAAACAGGCTGTTTTTCAGCTGATCCAAATTTTAGGACCACATGCCTTTAAAAGGCCAAATCTGTGCAAAGATGTGGATTCATTGTCATTTTCTGTCAGTTAGTCACACATTGTGATGGCAAAGGCTAAAAACTCTCCCTTTTTGAACGTGGTCGGGTTGAACCGCATAAGCAGGGTCTCTCACAGCGCGCCATCGCTGCTGAGGTGGGACGCAGTAAGTCATTTGGAATTTCTTAAATGATCCTGAGGATTATGGAACAAAAAAGTCAAGTGGAAGACCCCAAAAAATTTCATCAGCACTGAGCCGGAGGATCCAATTGGCTGTCCGTCAAGACACTGGACGACCCTCGACCCAAATTAAGGCCCTTACTGGTGCTGACTGCAGCCCCATAACCATCAGACGGCATCTGAGACTGAAGGGCTTCAAAAACAAAAAACGTCTTCAAAGACCTCGTTTCCTTGAACGCCACAGAACTGCTCATTTGGACTTTGCAAGAGAGCACCAAACATGGGACATTCAAAGGTGGAAGAAAGTTTTATTCTCTGATGAGAAAAAATGTAACCTTGATGGTCCTGATGGTTTCCAACATTACTGGCATGACAAGCAGATCCCACCTGAGATGTTTTCTACGCGCCACAGTGGAGGGGGCGCCATAATGGTCTGGGGTGCTTTTTCCTTCAGTGGAACAATGGAGCTTCAGGAAGTGCAGGGGCGTCAAACGGCCGCTCGCTATGTTCAGATGTTCTAGAGAGCATTCCTCATGACTGAGGCCCCTCGTCTGTGTGGTAACGACTGGGTTTTTCAACAGGACAACGCTACAGTACACAATGCCCGCAGGACAAGGGACTTCTTCCAGGAGAATAATATCACCCTTTTGGCCCATCCTGCGTGTTCCCCTGATCTAAATCCAATTGAGAACCTTTGGGGATGGATGGCAATGGAAGTTTACAAAAATGGACAACAGTTCCCGACAGTAGATGGCCTTCGTGCGGCCGACTTCAGCACTTGGATAAATGTTCCCACTCACCTCATGGAAACGCTTGCATCAAGCATGCCGACACAAATTTTTGAAGTGATAAACAATAACGGCGGAGCTACTCATTACTGAGTTCATGTTTGGAAGTTAGATTTTTTTTTGGTGGTGTGGTCCTAAACTTTTGATCAGCTGAAAAACAGTTTATTCGTTGTTTTCATTAAATTGAATGCTCAAAAAAAGTTTTGTTTCACTCCCATTTCTTCTTGTTGCATGTTGAAGCTCTACTTGGAAACTTGTTAAGATCCAGCCATGCTAAATATGATTTTTTGCCATTTTTCAAGTGGTCTTAAAGTTTTGATCAGGACTGTATGTCTATTTGTGATAGCATCATACATACATCTTCTTCTCAATAATGGTTCTATTTTCATTTTTTTGTGTTTTATCAATGATCGTAAAGCAGCAAACCTAACCTCGATTACATTGTTTTAGCAGATTTTAAAGAATAGCCAAATATTAATTTTAGTATCACTGTGGAATCTCCCAGAAAACATAGCATATTGTCATTTTCAGCCCAGTAAAAAGTGAATATTTAGTGAACAGTGGTTTGCAGCCTTTTGTACCCTGAGAGCCAAATTCGGTACAGAGAATTGGTTACATGTAGAGTTGAGTGGACACCTTGATGTTCGGGTTTGATGGGTTCGGCTGAACTTCACAAAAAAGTTTGAGTTCGGGACCCGAACTTGACCCGAACTTGACCCCGAACACCATTGAAGTCAATGGGGACCCGAACTTTTGAGCACTAAAGGGCTAGAAGGGGCTAGAAGGCTGCAAATGGCAGCAAAATGTGGTTAAGAGCATGGCAAGTGCTCTGCAAACAAATCTGGATAGGAAAATGACTTAAAATAACATAAAATACGTAAAAAAAATATATAAATCATGATCTTGGAGAACGAGGTCCATATTGAGTAGGAGGCGGTGGATGTGGCGGTGTAGGTGGAAGCGGCGTTGGAGGATGAGGAGGTAGCCTACACTGCTTTTTAGTTTTATATTTTATTTTATTTTTTGTTTAAATTAGGGTACACCCCAAAACATTGGGAAATATAACCTGTTATAACCCCCTCCAGCCGTGCTAAACAAATGTTCAGACAATACACTGGCTGCAGGGCAGGCCAGCACCTCCAAGGCGTAAAGGGCAATCTCAGGCCATATGCCCAATTTGGAGACCCAGAAGTTGAAGGGGACAGACCCATCAGTCAGTACGTGTAGGCGTGTGCACACATACTGCTCCACCACGTCGCACGTCCCTGTGATGTCGACGATCCAATTGGATATCTGCTCTATCAACTTTCGATGTTCTTTTCTGCGCCTACCATGTTGATCACGGTTAGCGGCGAATCAGGGTTCCATGCCAGAGAGGGAGCGTGAGAAAGGGAGACCACATCCAAGGGAGGTCAATGGCTATAATGTGATCAAGCTGAAATGTGGGACAAATTATTGAAGCCGAAGCTTTCAAGTAAAGAAGGGGGCGTGCTGCAATTACCCACTCCCAACTCGGAGAGGTAGTGACGATAAATAACAATACAGGATTCTTAAGATGCCCTGTTATTGGAATGATTATTAAAAAATTATAGGGAATGTCACTGGGGTATTTTGGATTTGGAAACGTTAGACAGGAGAGGCCTTGCTGCTGATTTTGTTAACTCTAGATAACTTCTGCCTGATTGCACGTCCCCGTAACGTCCACGATCCAATTAGATATCTTCTCTATCAACTTTCGATGTTCCTTTCTGCGCCTACCATGTTGATCACGGTTAGCAGCGAATCAGGGTTCCATGCCGGAGAGGGAGCGTGAGAAAGGGATACCACATCCAAGGGAGGTCAATGGCTGCAATGCGATCAAGCTGAAGTGTGGGACAAGTTATTAAAGCCGAAGGATCGAATGAAAGGGCCAATTAAAGACAAATTTTACTAATGTAATTCCCTGTCACCTATGCAGAACAGGGGGTTTTCATCGCCAGAAATGGGTTAATGTCACCCACTAATGGAACTGATGATTTTTTAAAATTTCGGTCCCTGTCACCTATGCAGAGCAGGGGTTTATTCACGGCAAAAATTTTAAAATGTCACCCAAGAATGTAACAGAAAAATTTGTGAAATTTATTAACCTGTCTACTAGGTAGAGCAGGGGTATATCACAGCCAAAAATTAGGGAATGTCACCCAACTATGTAACAGAAAAATTTGTGAAATTTATTAACCTGTCAACTAGGTAGAGCAGGTGTATATCGCAGCCAAAAATTGGTGAATGTCCCCCGACAATGTAACAGAAAAATTTGTGAAATTTATTAACCTGTCTACTAGGTAGAGCAGGGGTATATGACAGCCCAAAATTGGTAAATGTCACCCAACTATGTAACAGAAAAATTTGTGAAATTTATTAACCTGTCTACTAGGTAGAGCAGGGGTATATCACAGCCAAAAATTAGGGAATGTCACCCAACTATGTAACAGAAAAATTTGTGAAATTTATTAACCTGTCAACTAGGTAGAGCAGGTGTATATCGCAGCCAAAAATTGGTGAATGTCCCCCGACAATGTAACAGAAAAATTTGTGAAATTTATTAACCTGTCTACTAGGTAGAGCAGGGGTATATGACAGCCCAAAATTGGTAAATGTCACCCAACTATGTAACAGAAAAATTAGTGAAATTTATTAACCTGTCAACTAGGTAGAGAAGGGTTATATCACAGCCAAAAATTGGTAATTGTCACCCGAAAATGTAACAGAAAAATGACTGACATTTATTAACATGTCCACTAGGTAGACCAGAGGTATATCACAGCCAAAAATTGGTGAATGACACCCAACTATGTAACAGAAAAATTAGTGAAATTTATTAACCTGTCAACTAGGTAGAGCATGGGTATATGACAGCCAAAAATTGGTGAATGCTACCCGACAATTAAGCAGAAAAATTTGTGAAATTTATTAACCTGTCCACTAGGGAAGCGGATATAGGGGAATGTAACCCTCTTCAATGGCGGGTATAATATCAAAATATCAAGAAAGCCTCCCTTTCAAGACAGCACCGTTTGACACAATTTAAAATAACACATCGACTATATGTCACTCCGAGTCTACTGGTTAAAATCTACGGTAAAAAGGGGAAAGAATTCTATTGCTTGAAATGGTCTTTTGTAGCTGCAGGTCACGTTCATATGCTATGGGGTTGTCCAGTTATCAAGACATTTTGGGATAGCATATTTCAGGAGTTGGCGGCAAGAATCGGAAATAGTCCCCCCTTAACTATTCAAGTAGCTATACTTGGACTTTTTCCTCCCGAGTACAAATATAAAACACCTAAAAGCGAGCAGACTTGCTGGCTGAAGGGACTTCTATTGGTCAAGATAATAATCCTCAGGCATTGGGTGAAGGATAGAGCACCCACAATACACGAGTGGAAAAGCTTAATGTCAAGAGTAAAAGAATTTGAGCGCATGAAACGTCGCGGGGAGAAATAACAGAAACAGATGTATAGCCGGGCTGGAACTGATGACCCATCGCTACCGGAGTTATAACCCCTAAATAATAACACCTATAATTGGAGTAATCTAAACAGGGACTTGCTTTATGTCGGTCTGGGAGATACCCAGAAAGAGGGTGTAAGTCGCCCGCCGCCCTTCGTGGCAGCCGTGCCAGGCCAGGTATATTGGGGGGGTGGGGGGTGGATGGTTTTGTTTGATACGGGCGATAGGAGATCGGCACCAATTTGGGGTGTTTTGGTCTTGATGTTCGAGTGCCTAAGTTGCTATACGGTGTCTACCGATCAGGCCTTTCTTTCTTTTCTTCCTTTCTTTTTCTCTTTTTTTCCTGTTTTTCGGCAGAACCTTGATAGTAAGCATACAAGTGGGGCCCGACACCAAGAAAAGTATTGCAGAAATGTATCTGTGCTATGTGTAATTCTCCGTGTCTATGTATATTTTTATATTGTTCTGCTTTAAGAAAATTAATAAAGATATTTGAAATAAAAAAATAACCTGTCCACTAGGTAGAGCAGGGGTATATCACAGCCAAAAATTGGTGAATTTCAACCAAAAATGTAACAGACAAATTAGTGAAATTTGTTTACCTGTCTACTAGATAGAGCAGGGGTATATCACAGCCCAAAATTTGTGAATTTCACACGAAAATGTAACAGACAAATTTGTGAAATGACATAAAATAAAATACGTACAAATTTTAAAAAATAATCTTGATGTATGAGGTGGAGATCCATATGGAGTAGGAGGTTAAGGAAGCTGTGGACGTAGCTGTGTAGGTGGAAGAGGCAATGACAAGCTGTCCTCTGTGGGAGGTGTATCGTCGGTGTCCTTTGTATCCCCCCAGTCATGCACCAGTGATGGTCATGAGCTGGTCTGGGTGCCACCCTGCAGTGAACAAGGTTCCTCCTCCTCCTCCATCTCCTCCTCCTCATCCTCCACCTCATCATCCTCCAGAACTGTGCCCTGGCTGGACAATTGTATACCTGGCGTTTGTGGGTGCAGGAACCCACCCTCAGAGCCACTTGTGAATGACTGGCTGGAAACCCTATGAAATGATCCCTCTTCCTCCTCCGCCTCCTCCTGTGCCACATCCTCTTCCATCATCACCAGAAGCGTTTTTTCCAGGAGGCATAGAAGTGGGATAGTAACGCTGAGAACAGCGTTATCGGCACTGGCCATGTTGGTGGAGTACTCGAAACAGCGCAACAAAGAACACAGGTCTCGCATGGAGGCCCAGTCATTGGTGGTGAAGTGGTGCTGTTCCGCAGAGTGACTCACCTGTGTGTGCTGCAGCTGAAACTCCACTATCGCCTGCTGCTGCTCGCACAGTCTGGCCAGCATGTGCAAGGTGGAGTTCTACATTGTGGGCACGTCGCATATGAGGCGGTGAGCGGGAAGGCCGAAGTTACGCTGCAGCACTGACAGTCGAGCAGCAGCAGGGTGAGAACGCCGAAAGCCCGCACCGCCGGCCAGCACTATATGCAGCAGCTCTGACATATCGGGGTAATTTTTAAGGAACCTCTGCACCACCAAATTCAGCACATGCGCTAGGCAAGGGATGTGCGTCAAACCTGCTAGTCCCAGAGCTTCTACGAGATTTCGCCCATTACCGCCCACCACCAGGTCGGGCTTGAGGCGCACTGGCACCAACCACTCATCGGTCTGTTGTTCAAGGCCCGTTCGCAACTACTGCGCAGTGTGGGGTTTGTCCCCCAAACAGATAAGTTTTAAAACAGCCTGCTGTCGTTTACCCCTGACTGTAATGAAGTTGGTGGTGAAGGTGTTACGCTGACCGGATTAGGAGCCGGTAGAGAATGAGGAATCGGAGTAGGAGGAGGAAGCAACAGGAGGCAAACTGAAGCGCCCTGCAATGCTCGGTGGTGGAAGGACATGTGGCAAACTGCTGTATGCCTCAGGCCCAGCCGCCACTGCATTTACCCAGTGTTCTGTTAGGGAGTTATAACGTCCCTGACCGTGCTTACTGGTCCACGTATCCGTAGTTAGGTGGACCTTGCCACAGATGGCGTTGCGCAGTGCACACCTGATTTTGTCCCCCACTTGGTTGTGCAGGGAACGAAAGGCTCACCTGGAAAAGTAGTGGCGGCTTGGCACTACGTACTGTGGGACAGCCACCGCCATAAGGCTTTTAAAACTCTCCGTCTCCACCAGACGGAATGACAGCATTTCAAATGCCAGTAATTTTGAAATGCTGGCATTCAGGGCCAGGGATCGCGGGTGGGTAGGGGGGTACTTCCTCTTCCGCTCCGTTGTTTGGGAGATGGA
Organism: Bufo bufo; assembly: GCF_905171765.1. Classification (NCBI taxonomy): domain Eukaryota; kingdom Metazoa; phylum Chordata; class Amphibia; order Anura; family Bufonidae; genus Bufo; species Bufo bufo. The sequence goes on along the minus strand of NC_053389.1, from coordinate 671,829,994 downwards.
GAGCTGAACGCTTCCGTGGGACATTGTGGAGATGCTTGGTGACCCAGGTGGTAGTGTTGCTGGCAGATCCTCTGTTTGCGGGGTGGCAGGTGCCACTGTCACTCCAGAGGTGGATGAAGAGGCCGAGACTGCAGCAGAAGAGAAAGCAGGAGGAGCCAGAGACCTTTCTTTGTTTTTGAGGTGTCTACTCCACTGCAGCTCGTGCTTTGCACTTAGAGTCCTGATCATGCAGGTTGTTCTCAGGTTGAGAACGTTTATGCCTCGCTTCAGGCTCTGATTGCACAGCGTGCAAACCACTTGTGTCTTGTCATCAGCACATTGTCTGAAGAACTGCCACGCCAGGGAACTCCTTGGAGCTGGCTTTGGTGTGCTCGGTCCCTTGCTGCGTTGGGCAGTAGCAGGAGTACTGTCTAGGGGACGGCCACTCCACTTTTGCACCCTGCTCCCTCTTTTGCTTTGCTGCTGGCTTTGTGCAACCACCGCCTCTTACTCCGAACTACACAGCTCACTCGCATGACCTTGATTCCATGTGGGGTCGAGGACCTCATCATCCTCCACATCATCTTCCACCCAGTCTTCACCCCTGCCCTCCTTGTCAGTCTGCACACTGCAGAAAGCCACAGCAGTTGACACCTGTGTTTCGTCATCATCCGAGACGTGCTGTGGTGGTCCTCCCATGTACTCATCTTGAGATATAAGTGGTTGGGCATCGGTGCACTCAATCTCTTCCACTTCTGGGGCAGGGCTATTTGGATGGCCCTGTGAAACTCTACTAGCAGAGTCATCAAAAAGCAGAAGAGACTGTTGTATGACTTGGGGCTCAGACTGCTTGGCTGATTTCAATGGGGTGAGGTGAAAGACGGATGGACATCAGCTACAGGTGCTAACTCTGATCTTTCAGCAGGAGACTGGGTGGGAGACAATGTGATGGAACTGTAGGCACTGTCAGCAATCCAATCTTCTATCGCCTGTACTTGTTCTGGCCTCACCATTCGTAGAGCCGCATTAGGCCCGACCAAATAACGCTGAAGGTTCTGTCGCCTACTCGCACCTGAGGAAGGTGTTTCACTTGTGCGTGTAGCTGGCACAGATCGACCACATCCTCTCCCTGCAACAGGAGCTCCACCAGCAGCACCACGACCAGGGCCACGTCCCTTATTCGAAGTTCTCATTCTCAGCAAATTTAGGATCTTGCCCAAAATGGGTGTTTTTTTTATAACACAATATAACAGCAGTATCTAACGTGTATATTTCACAATGACAGATGCAGCAAAGGATGCAAATTTTGTATTTTGCCCAAAGTGGGTGTTTTTTTAATTAGATAATATAACAGCAATATCCAACATGTGTATTTCACACTGACAGATGCAGCAAAGGCCGCAAATTTAGTATTTTGCCCAAAAAGTTTTTTTTTTAAAACCCAGATAATTATTGCAGTATTTAAAGCTTATATTTCACACTGACAAATGCAGCATAGGCCCCAGATGTAGGGAATTGCCAAAAATGGGTGCTTTTTTAAACCCAGAAAATTATTGCAGTATTTCAAGCTTGTATTTAGCAATGCAGATGCAGCAAACGCCGCAAATTTAGTATTTTGCCCAAAAAGGGTGTTTTTTTAATAGCAGAATATAACAGTGGTATCTAACGCTTGTATTTCCCACTGACAGATGCAGCAAAGGCTGCAAATTTTGTATTTTGCCTAAAAAGGATGTTTTTTAAAACCCAGATAATTATTGTAGTATTTCAAGCTTATATTTCACACTGACAAATGCAGTATAGGCCCCAGATGTAGGGCATTGCCAAAAATGTGTGCTTTTTTAAACCCAGAAAATTATTGCAGTATTTCAAGCTTGTATTTACAATGACAGATGGAGTAAACGCCGCACATTTAGTATTTTGCCTAAAATGGGTGTTTTTTTAATTGAAGAATATAACCGTAGTATCTAACGCTTGTATTTCACACTGACAGCTGCAGCAAAGGCTGCAAATTTGGTATTTTGCCCAAAAAGTTTTTTTTTTAAAACCCAGAATATTTTTGCAGTATTTCAAGCTTATATTTCACACTGACAAATGCAGCATAGGCCCCAGATGTAGGGTATTGCCAAAAATTGGTGCTTTTTTAAACCCATAAAATTATTGCAGTATTTCAAGCTTGTATTTAACAATGACAGATGCAGCAAAGGCTGCAAATTTTGTATTTTGCCCAAAAAGGGTGTTTTTTAAAACCCAGAAAATTATTACAGTATTTCAGGCTTATATTTCACACTGACAAATGCAGCATAAGGCCCCAAGATGTAGGGTATTGCCAAAAATTGGTGCTTTTTTAAACCCAGAAAATTATTGCAGTATTTCAAGCTTGTATTTAACAATGACAGATGCAGCAGCCGCAAATTTAGTATTTTGCCCAAAAAGGGTGTTTTTTAATAACAGAATATAACTGTGGTATCTAATGCTTGTATTTCACACTGACAGATGCAGCAAAGGCTGCAAATTTAGTATTTTGCCCAAAAAGGGTGTTTTTTAAAACCCAGATAATTATTGCAGTATTTCAATCTTATATTTCACACTGACAAATGCAGCATAGGCCCCAGATGTAGGGTATTGCCAAAAATGAGTGCTTTTTTAAACCCAGAAAATTATTGCAGTATTTTAAGCTTGTATTTAACAATGACAGACAGGCTGCAAACTTTGTATTTTGCCAAAAATCTGTGTTTTTTTAATAGCAGAATATAACAGCAGTATCTAACAAGTGTATTTCGCACTAACAGATGCAGCAAAGGCACCAGATGCAGGATATTGCCAAAAATGGGTGTTTTTTAAAACCCAGAATATTATTTCAGTATTTCAAGCTTGTATTTAACACTAACAAATGCTGCAAAGGCACCAGATGTAGAATATTGCCAAAAATGGGTGTTTTTTTAAAACTCAGAATATTATTTCAGTATTTCAAGCTTGTATTTCACACTAACAAATGCAGCATAGGCCCCAGATATTGCCAAAAATAGGTGCTTTTTTAAACCCAGAAAATTATTGCAGTATTTCAAGATTGTATTTCACACTGACAAATGCTGCAAAGGCCACAGATGTAGGGTCTTGCAAAAAATGGGTGATTTTTATAAACCCAGAATATAATTGCTGTATTTCAAGCTTGTATTTGACTGTCACAAATGTGCATGTGTGCTGGTTCACTGAACTTGCATAAAATGGCCGCCTCCGCCCACCTAACTAATAGAGATGTCGCAAACATAAAATCTTCCGTTCGCAATTTTCGCAAATGTTCGCGAACGGGCGAACCGCCATAGACTTCAATAGGCAGGCGAATTTTAAAACCCACAGGGACTCTTTCTGGCCACAATAGTGATGGAAAAGTTGTTTCAAGGGGACTAACACCTGGACTGTGGCATGCCGGAGGGGGATCCATGGCAAAACTCTCATGGAAAATTACATAGTTGACGCAGAGTCTGGTTTTAATCCATAAAGGGCATAAAACACCTAACATTCCTAAATTGTTTGGAATAACGTGCTTTAAAACATCAGGTATGATGTTGTATCGATCAGGTAGTGTAAGGGTTACGCCCGCTTCACAGTGACAGACCAAACTCCCCGTTTAACGCACCGCAAAGAACCGCAAACAGTCCATTTGCACAACCGCAAACTCCCCATTTGCACAAGGTTGGATACCAAGCTAGCCATGTCCCGTTCCTTGTCCTCACTGATGTCATTGAAGGTCTCTTCCTCCACCCAGCCACGTACAACACCAAGGGTCCCCGAAAGGTGACAACAAGCCCCCTGGGACGCCTGCTGTGTTTGGTCTTCCACCTCCTCAAAGCCACCTTCCTCCTCTGACTCCTCTTCTTCAGACTCCTCTCTCTGCGTTGCTATAAGGTGTGTTAAGTAGTACTATTCCTACCAGTTTAATCCCTGTTACGTCCCCTATCAGGGGACGTGTATATGGCATCGATTTTAGGAACCGGGAAATGGAAAAAGATGCTTGGTCGGTCCTCCTACTTTAAATTTGGGGCACTGCGCGTGCAATGTAATGTGCCACCAGATAGGAGTAGTGTGTTAAGTAGTTCTATTCTTATCAGTTTAATCCCTGTTACGTCCCCTATCAGGGGACGTGTATGGAATAGATTTTAGACAACCGCAAAGAGTTGTCAATAGTTGACACACTCATGACATAAATTTTATACCTCTATGCGTCAATCTTGGTGTAGTTATGACTGTGCTCGCGCGCACGTTTGGGAGATTGCAGGCGATGGGGGTTTTATAAAGCCTATGGTCGTGCTGAGGTAGTTCAGTGACAGTTAAGTGACCCAGAAAACAATGATTCTGCAGTGTGGGCCCATTGTTGGCCTAGTAGGCTTTAATGATCACCTTAGATGATCACAAAGAAAATTAATGTTTTTTCTATGCAAAATTATCCAGCCCGATCGCTTTTGGTCTGTTCACAATGAAGCAACGACCTTATCATCTGGGATGTGCCAACATTGCCATTGCCAACACACTCATAGAGGTGGTCGCTTCATTGTGATACGCAAGCCCCTTGTCACGGCTGTATGTGAGCAACAATAGTATACACAGTAAAAGAGCTACTGACCGGACCCAAACTAGGGAGGATAAAGGGTGACCCCTGTCAGACCCTCAAAGCTCTCCCTATGCTGCTAAAGCACATGCCCGGATCCAAATGGCGGAACGAGGCATGCCCACATGCCTAAGACTGATGACCACTGTAACCCCTACAATAGTGGAAGGGGCACGGCCACCGGTGCCCTACTCAGTATATGGAGGGAACCGTGGCCACCTCAGATCCAGTCAGAAAATAATCAGGTACACAACAAAGTCTGTACACTTAGCTGAAGGTGTTGCAGCCGCAGAGAAGATGGATCCAAGGACAGCTGGCAATATCCGGAGTGCTTGCTGCAGCAGAACACAGGTCCAGTGAACTGATAGCTACAAGTGAAGATACTAAAGCAAGAGCTACAACTGAAATGAGAACTATAATCCACGCCCTACAATAGGAGGAGGGGTGATATAAAGAGAGGGAAATCAAACGCATGAGGAACAGCTGGGAGGAAGGAAACCAAAAGTAAACAGAGCAGTGAGAACTCCTCCCAGCTCTAGTAGTGACATCATCACAGGGGTGGAGAAACAGAGCTGTGAGAACGTCCCAAAGCTCTGGTAGTGACAGTACCCCCCCCTCTACGGGTGGACTCCGGACACCCAGGACCCACCTTCTCAGGATGAGCCCTATGAAATGCCCTGATGAGGCGAGTGGCTTTAATGTCCGACACCGGAACCCACATCCTCTCCTCAGGACCATAACCCTTCCAATGAACGAGGTACTGAAGAGAACCGCGGACAATGCGAGAGTCCACAATTCTGGAAACCTCAAACTCCAGATTGCCATCAACCAAAATCGGAGGAGGAGGCAAAGAGGAGGGTACCGTGGGCTGGACATATGGTTTTAAGAGAGATCTGTGAAATACATTATGTATCTTCCAAACCCGTGGAAGATCAAGACGGAAGGCAACAGGATTAATGACTGACAAGATTTTATAAGGCCCAATAAACTTGGAACCCAATTTCCAGGAGGGAACCTTCAGTTTAATATTTCTTGTAGACAACCACACCAGATCACCCACATTCAGGTCCGGACCAGGCACACGTCTCTTATCAGCCACACGCCTATACCTCTCACTCATCTTTTTAAGATTACTCTGAATCTTTTGCCAAATGGTAGACAAAGACGAGGAAAATCTCTCCTCCTCAGGTAAACCAGAAAGAGCCCCTCCCGAGAATGTCCCAAACTGCGGATGGAACCCATATGCACCAAAGAATGTTGACTTATCAGAAGATTCCTGACGACGGTTGTTCAGAGCAAACTCAGCAAGAGGGAGAAATGAACACCAATCCTCCTGGTTCTCTGCCACAAAACAGCGCAAATATGTCTCCAGATTCTGATTGAGGCGCTCAGTCTGACCATTTGACTGCGGGTGAAAAGCAGAAGAGAAGGACAGCCGAACCCCCAGGCGAGAACAGAAAGCCTTCCAGAACCTGGACACAAACTGCGTGCCTCTATCGGAAACAATATCAGAGGGAATGCCGTGCAATTTAACAATATGGTCGACAAAAGCTTGCGCCAACGTTTTAGCATTGGGTAAACCAGGGAAAGGTACGAAATGAGCCATCTTGCTAAAACGGTCCACCACCACCAGGATCACCGACTTCCCCGAGGAACGAGGAAGATCCGTGATAAAGTCCATGGACAGGTGTGTCCAAGGACGGAAAGGTATGGGTAACGGGAGAAGGGAACCTGAAGGCCGTGAACGAGGGACCTTAGCGCGAGCGCACATCTCACAAGCAGCCACAAAACCCTCCACGACTTACAAAGAGCCGGCCACCAAAATCTCCGAGCAATGAGATCTACCGTGGCTCTACTCCCGGGGTGACCAGCAAGAACCGTATCATGATGCTCCTTAAAGAGTTTGTGACGTAGCTCAGGAGGCACGAACAACTTCCCAGAAGGACAACGGGCAGGTGTCTCAGTCTGGGCAGCCTGGACCTCGGCCTCCAAATCGGAATATAGAGCAGAAACAACTACCCCCCTCCGCCAAAATGGGACCCGGGTCCTCAGAGTTTCCTCCTCCCGGAAAACAGCGAGAGAGAGCATCAGCCTTCACATTTTTTATCCCAGGTCGGAATGTAACAACAAAATTGAATCTGGAGAAGAACAGAGACCATCTGGCCTGTCTCGGATTCATACGCCTGGCCGACTCCAAGTATGCCAGATTCTTATGGTCGGTAAAAACGGTGATAGGGTGCCTGGCCCCCTCCAACCAATGGCGCCATTCCTCGAAAGCCAACTTGATGGCCAACAACTCCCTATCTCCCACATCATAGTTTCTCTCTGCCGGGGAGAGTTTTTTAGAGAAAAAGGCACAGGGTCGCCATTTGGCAGGAGAAGGGCCCTGGGACAAAACCGCACCCACACCCACCTCGGAAGCATCCACCTCAACAATAAAAGGTAAGGAAACATCGGGATGCACCAAGACGGGAGCAGACGCAAAACTCTCTTTAATCTTAGAAAAGGCTGCAACCGCCTCCTCCGACCAAGAGGAAAAATCCGCCCCCTTTTTTGTCATGTCAGTAAGGGGTTTGACAACAGAGGAATAATTCAAAATGAACTTTCTGTAATAGTTCGCAAAACCCAGAAAGCGCATCAATGCCTTCTGATTCTCAGGAAGCTCCCACTCAAGTACAGCACGGACCTTCTCCGGATCCATGCGAAAACCAGAAGCAGAGAGGAGAAAACCCAGAAATTGAATCTCCGATACCATAAAAAGACATTTCTCCAGCTTGGCGTACAATTTATTTTCCCGCAGAATCTGCAGAACCTGAAAAAGATGATCCTGATGGGTCTGAACATCAGGGGAAAAAATCAAAATATCATCAAGATACACCAATACAAATTTCCCCATTAAATGGTAGAAAATACTATTAACAAAATGCTGAAAGACGGCCGGAGCATTCATCAGGCCGAAAGGCATAACGAGATTCTTGAAATGCCCGTTAGGGGTATTAAAGGCCATTTTCCATTCATCCCCCTCTCTGACCCTGACCAGGTTGTACGCGCCTCTCAAATCCAATTTGGAAAACACCTTGGCCCCAACAATTTGGTTGAAGAGGTCCGGGATCAGAGGAAGGGGATAGGGATCGCGAATCGTGATACGGTTCAGCTCCCTAAAATCTAGGCAAGGTCTCAGAGAGCCATCTTTTTTTTTAACAAAAAAAAAACCCGCGGCCACAGGTGACTTTGAGGGACGAATATGCCCCTTCTCGAGACTCTCGGAGATATAAGTTCGCATTGCGATTCTTTCCGGTTGTGAGAGATTGTAGAGGCGTGCTTTTGGCAGCTTGGCGCCGGGAATGAGGTTAATGGGACAGTCAAACTCCCGGTGAGGAGGTAGCTCCTGAACACCGCTCTCGGAAAACACATCCGAGAAATCAGAGAGAAATGATGGCACAGTTTTAGTAGACACCTCTGCAAAAGTCGCTGTGAGACAATTCTCTCTACAAAAGTCACTCCACTCATTTATTTGCCTTCCTTGCCAATCAATAGTGGGGTTATGTCTAGTGAGCCAGGGTAACCCCAAAACTAGAGGAGAAGGCAACCCGTTAAGGACAAAACAAGATATATCCTCCACATTAGTGTCACCTACAGCTAGCCGGATATTGTGAACAATGCCCTTCAGAGATCTCTGTGAGAGTGGAGCAGAGTCAATAGCAAAAACAGGTATATCCTTTTCTAATGTGCAAACCTGAAAACCATGCATGGCTACAAATTGAGTGTCAATAAGATTGACGGCCGCTCCACTATCGACAAAAATCTCACAAGAAATGACTTTGCTCTCTAGCGCCACCCTGGCAGACAGGAGAAAACGGGAACTGCAGGTCAGAGGAAAAGCATCAATTCCTACATCAACTTTGCCCAAAGTAGCAGATGAAGCAGAATTTGATGATTTACCTTTTGAGGTTTTTCTCTTATTATCGCTCTTAGTACAGTTCGAGAATCTCCTAGACGGACAAACATTTGCCAAATGACCTATGCCCCCACAACAAAAACACACCATACTCTGAGGACTAAATCCTCTTTTATCAGGGGCAAGTCGACCTAGCTGCATGGGCTCCTCCTCAGAGGGGAGCGAGACAGGATGAGGCCCCTGCACACTGAATGAGTCTGCACCACTGCCCCTAGACTGACAATGGCAGGACAGAGAGGTCTCGTTTCTTTCTCTTAGACGCCTGTCAAGGCGTACCGCCAATGACATGGCAGACTCTAAGGACGTTGGTCTCTCATGGAAAGCAATCTCTCTGAGAGACCATGACAGAACTGACTCCGGAGTGCAGCATCATTCCAACCCGAATCAGCTGCCCATCTCCGAAATTCAGAACAATAAAGCTCCGCAGACAGTTTGTTCTGGCATAAAACACGTAAGTTAGATTCGGCCAGAGCAACACGATCCGGGTCATCATAAATCTGCCCCAGGGCCACAAAAAATCTTTCCACGGATCGAAGGGCGGGATCCCCTGATGGCAGCGAAAAAGCCCAAGTCTGAGCATTACCCCTGAGCAGGGAGATGACAATCCTCACCCTCTGCTCCTCCTTACCAGAGGAGTGGGGACACAAGCAAAAATGGAGTTTGCATGCCTCTCTGAAGCGAACAAAATTCTCACTGCCCCCGGAGAACGTTTCCGGAAGTGAGACCTTTGGCTCGCAACAGACTCCATGAGCCGGAGCAGAGCCCAATGCTTGAAGCTGAGTCATAGATTGATGGAGATCCGCTACTTCCAAAGAAAGACCCTGCATGCGGTCAACCAGGCCAGATAGCGGATCCATGTCAAAAAAGGACGGTTTTGGTGGATTATAATGTCACGGCTGTATGTGAGCAACAATAGTTTACACAGTAAAAGAGCTACTGACCGGACCCAAACTAGGGAGGATAAAGGGTGACCCCTGTCAGACCCTCAAAGCTCTCCCTATGCTGCTAAAGCACATGCCCGGATCCAAATGGCGGAACGAGGCATGCCCACATGCCTAAGACTGATGACCACTGTAACCCCTACAATAGTGGAAGGGGCACGGCCACCGGTGCCCTACTCAGTATATGGAGGGAACCGTGGCCACCTCAGATCCAGTCAGAAAATAATCAGGTACACAACAAAGTCTGTACACTTAGCTGAAGGTGTTGCAGCCGCAGAGAAGACGGATCCAAGGACAGCTGGCAATATCCGGAGTGCTTGCTGCAGCAAAACACAGGTCCAGTGAACTGATAGCTACAAGTGAAGATACTAAAGCAAGAGCTACAACTGAAATGAGAACTATAATCCACGCCCTACAATAGGAGGAGGGGTGATATAAAGAGAGGGAAATCAAACGCATGAGGAACAGCTGGGAGGAAGGAAACCAAAAGTAAACAGAGCAGTGAGAACTCCTCCCAGCTCAAGTAGTGACATCATCACAGGGGTGGAGAAACAGAGCTGTGAGAATGTCCCAAAGCTCTGGTAGTGACACCCCTTCACCACGACAAGGTAACGATCACGAAGGGGAATTGACACATGTATGTGCCTTTTTTTGGGGGGTTTTTGAAGCCACAGTGCAGCACCAGAGGCCAGAAACATTAGGCATGTACACATGCCTGAAAAATTAGGTATTGTTGCAGCCGCTGCTGTAGCAGCGGCCAGAAATATTGATGTTTGTTTCCCAGGCAGAGAGTGCCCTAAAACATTGCAGCTTGAACCCTAGTTGGTGGCGGATAAGTCACGCAAGTCATCCGGCATTCAGAGATAAAATACAGCAGCGTGTGGACCATTTTTAGCCCAAGGCAGCTCATCTCATCAGGCCTTTTTTAGTCGAATGTATCGCCCACTGTCAGTCCCTTCGGGATCCATCCCTCATTCTTCTTAATAAAGGTGAGATAATCTAGACTTTTTTGACCTAGGCGACTTCTCTTCTCAGTGACAATACCTCCTGCTGCACTGAAGGTCCTTTCTGACAGGACACTTGAAGCGGGGCAGGCCAGAAGTTCTATCGCAAATTGGGATAGCTCAGGCCACAGGTCAAGCCTGCACACCCAGTAGTCAAGGGGTTCATCGCTCCTCAGAGTGTCGATATCTGCAGTTAAGGTGAGATAGTCTGCTACCTGTCGGTCGAGTCGTTCTCTGAGGGTGGACCCCGAAGGGCTGTGGCGATGCGTAGGACTTAAAAAGCTCTGCATGTCCTCCATCAACAACACGTCTGTAAAGCGTCCTGTCCTTGCCGGCGTGGTCGTGGGAGGAGGAGGATTACTTTCACCTCTTCCCCTGTTAGATTCCCGTTGTGCTGTGACATCACCCTTATATGCTGTGTAAAGCATACTTTTTAATTTTTTTTGGAACTGCTGCATCCTTTCCGACTTGCGGTAATTCGGTAACATTTCAGGCACTTTCTGCTTATACCGGGGGTCTAGTAGCGTGGACACCCAGTACAGGTCGTTCTCCTTCAGCCTTTTTATACGAGGGTCCCTCAACAGGCACGACAGCATGAGAGACCCCATTTGCACAAGGTTGGATGCCGAGCTACTCATGTCCCGTTCCTCGTCCTCAGTGATCTCACTGAAGGTATGTTCTTCCCCCCAGCCACGTACAACACCACAGGTACCAGATAGGTGACAACGAGCACCCTGGGATGCCTGTTGTGGTTGGTCTTCCTCCTCCTCCTCAAAGCCACATTCCTCCTCTGACTCCTCTTCCTCACAATCCTCTTCCAGCGTTGCCGCAGGTCCAGCAAGCGATGGTGATAAGGCTGTTTCTGGTGGTGATGGTGACCACAACTCTTCCTCTTCCTCTTCACGTTCATCTACGGCCTGATCCAGCACTCTTCGCAGGGCACGCTCCAGTAAGAAAACAAATGGGATGATGTCGCTGATGGTGCCTTCGGTACGACTGACTAGGTTTGTCACCTCCTTAAAAGGATGCATGAGCCTACAGGCATTGCGCATGAGCGTCCAGTAACGTGGCAAAAAAATTCCCAGCTCCGCAGAGGCTGTCCTAGCACCCCGGTCATACAAATACTCATTAGCGGCTTTTTCTTGTTGGAGCAGGCGGTCGAACATTAGGAGTGTTGAATTCCAATGTGTCGGGCTGTCGCAAATCAAGCGCCTCACTGGCATGTTGTTTCACCGCTGGATATCTGAAAAGTGCGCCATGGCCGTGTAGGAACGCCTGAAATGGCCACACACCTTCCTGGCCTGCTTCAGGACATCTTGTAAGCCTGGGTACTTATGCACAAAGCGTTGTACGATCAGATTACACACATGTGCCATGCACGGCACATGTGTCAACTTGCCCAAATTCAATGCCGCCAACAAATTGCTTCCGTTGTCACACATCACTTTGCCGATCTCAAGTTGGTGCGGAGTCAGCCACTGATTCACCTGTGCGTTCAGGGCGGACAGGAGTGCTGGTCCGTTGTGACTCTCTGTTTTCAGGCAAGTCAACCCCAAGACGGCGCGACACTGCCGTATCCGGGATGTGGAATAGCCCCTGGGGAGCTGGGGGGTGCCGTTGAT